>NC_092734.1:4048371-4350871 GCF_047496885.1 Scyliorhinus torazame | reverse complement strand
GCTCTCTCTCTAGTCCCTGCTCCCTCTCTCTCTAGTCCACTCTCTGTCTCTCTCTAGTCCCTGCTCTCTTGCTCTCTCTCTAGTCCCCTCTCTTTCTCTCTCTTAGTCCCCGCTCTCTCTCTAGTCCCCGCTCTCTCTCTAGTCCCCGCTCTCTCTCTAGTCCCCGCTCTCTCTCTAGTCCCCGCTCTCTCTCTAGTCCCCGCTCTCTCACTCTCTAGTCCCTGCTCTCTCTCTAGTCCCTGCTCTCTCTCTAGTCCCCGCTCTCTCTCTAGTCCCCGCTCTCTCTCTAGTCCCCGCTCTCTCTCTAGTCCCCGCTCTCTCTCTAGTCCCCGCTCTCTCTCTAGTCCCCGCTCTCTCTCTAGTCCCCGCTCTCTCTCTAGTCCCCGCTCTCTCTCTAGTCCCCGCTCTCTCTCTAGTCCCCGCTCTCTCTCTAGTCCCCGCTCTCTCTCTAGTCCCTGCTCTCTCTCTAGTCCCCGCTCTCTCTCTAGTCCCCGCTCTCTAGCTCTCTCTCTAGTCCCCTCTCTTTCTCTCTCTCTCTCTTAGTCCCCGCTCTCTCTCTAGTCCCCGCTCTCTCTCTAGTCCCCGCTCTCTCTCTAGTCCCCGCTCTCTCTCTAGTCCCCGCTCTCTCTCTAGTCCCCGCTCTCTCTCTAGTCCCCGCTCTCTCTCTAGTCCCCGCTCTCTCTCTAGTCCCCGCTCTCTCTGGTCCCCGCTCTCTCTCTAGTCCCCGCTCTCTCTCTAGTCCCTGCTCTCTCTCTAGTCCCCGCTCTCTCTCTAGTCCCCGCTCTCTAGCTCTCTCTCTAGTCCCCTCTCTTTCTCTCTCTCTCTCTTAGTCCCCGCTCTCTCTCTAGTCCCCGCTCTCTCTCTAGTCCCCGCTCTCTCTCTAGTCCCCGCTCTCTCTCTAGTCCCTGCTCTCTCTCTAGTCCCCGCTCTCTCTCTAGTCCCTGCTCTCTCTCTAGTCCCCGCTCTCTCTCTAGTCCCCGCTCTCTCTCGAGTCCCTGCTCTCTCTCTAGTCCCCGCTCTCTCACTCTCTCTGGTCCCCGCTCTCTCTCTGGTCCCCGCTCTCTCTCTGGTCCCCGCTCTCTCTCTGGTCCCCGCTCTCTCTCTGGTCCCCGCTCTCTCTCTGGTCCCCGCTCTCTCTCTGGTCCCCGCTCTCTCTCTGGTCCCCGCTCTCTCTCTGGTCCCCGCTCTCTCTCTGGTCCCCGCTCTCTCTCTGGTCCCCGCTCTCTCTCTGGTCCCCGCTCTCTCTCTGGTCCCCGCTCTCTCTCTGGTCCCCGCTCTCTCTCTGGTCCCCGCTCTCTCTCTGGTCCCCGCTCTCTCTCTGGTCCCCGCTCTCTCTCTGGTCCCCGCTCTCTCTCTGGTCCCCGCTCTCTCTCTGGTCCCCGCTCTCTCTCTGGTCCCCGCTCTCTCTCTAGTCCCCGCTCTCTCTCTAGTCCCCGCTCTCTCTCTAGTCCCCGCTCTCTCTCTAGTCCCCGCTCTCTCTCTAGTCCCCGCTCTCTCTCTCTCTCTCTCGAGTCCCCGCTCTCTCTCTCTCTCTCTAGTACCCGCTCTCTCTCTAGTCCCCGCTCTCTCTCTAGTCCCCGCTCTCTCTCTAGTCCCCGCTCTCTCTAGTCCCCGCTCTCTCTCTAGTCCCCGCTCTCTCTCTAGTCCCCGCTCTCTCTCTAGTCCCCGCTCTCTCTCTAGTCCCCGCTCTCTCTCTAGTCCCCGCTCTCTCTCTAGTCCCCGCTCTCTCTCTAGTCCCCGCTCTCTCTCTAGTCCCCGCTCTCTCTCTAGTCCCCGCTCTCTCTCTAGTCCCCGCTCTCTCTCTAGTCCCCGCTCTCTCTCTAGTCCCCGCTCTCTCTCTAGTCCCTGCTCTCTCTCTAGTCCCTGCTCTCTCTCTAGTCCCCGCTCTCTCTCTAGTCCCTGCTCTCTCTCTAGTCCCCGCTCTCTCTAGTCCCCGCTCTCTCTCTAGTCCCCGCTCTCTCTCTAGTCCCCGCTCTCTCTCTAGTCCCCGCTCTCTCTCTAGTCCCCGCTCTCTCTCTAGTCCCTGCTCTCTCTCTAGTCCCCGCTCTCTCTCTAGTCCCCGCTCTCTCTCTAGTCCCTGCTCTCTCTCTAGTCCCCGCTCTCTCTCTAGTCCCCGCTCTCTCTCTAGTCCCCGCTCTCTCTCTAGTCCCCGCTCTCTCTCTCTCTCTCTAGTCCCCGCTCTCTCTCTCTCTCTCTCTCGAGTCCCCGCTCTCTCTCTCTTGTTCCCTCTCTCTCTCTCTCTCCAGTCCCCGCTCTCACTCTCTCTCCAGTCCCCGCTCTCACTCTCTCTCTGGTCCCTGCTCTCTCTCTCTCTCTAGTCCCCGCTCTCTCACTCTCTCTGGTCCCTGCTCTCTCTCTCTCTCTCTAGTCCCCGCTCTCTCTCTAGTCCCCGCTCTCTCACTCTCTCTATTCCCTGCTCTCTCTCTAGTCCCCGCTCTCTCTCTAGTCCCCGCTCTCTCTCTAGTCCCCGCTCTCTCTCTGGTCCCCGCTCTCTCTCTGGTCCCCGCTCTCTCACTCTCTCTAGTCCCCGCTCTCTCTCTCTCTCTAGTCCCTGCTCTCTCTCTAGTCCCCGCTCTTTCTCTAGTCCCCGCTCTCTCTCTAGTCCCCGCTCTCTCTCTAGTCCCCGCTCTCTCTCTAGTCCCCGCTCTCTCTCTAGTCCCCGCTCTCTCTCTAGTCCCCGCTCTCTCTCTAGTCCCCGCTCTCTCACTCTCTCTGGTCCCCGCTCTCTCTCTAGTCCCCGCTCTCTCTCTAGTCCCCGCTCTCTCTCTAGTCCCCGCTCTCTCTCTAGTCCCCGCTCTCTCTCTCTCTCTAGTCCCTGCTCTCTCTCTGGTCCCCGCTCTCTCTCTAGTCCCCGCTCTCTCTCTAGTCCCCGCTCTCTCTCTAGTCCCCGCTCTCTCTCTAGTCCCCGCTCTCTCTCTAGTCCCCGCTCTCTCTCTAGTCCCCGCTCTCTCTCTAGTCCCCGCTCTCTCTCTAGTCCCCGCTCTCTCTCTAGTCCCCGCTCTCTCTCTAGTCCCCGCTCTCTCTCTAGTCCCTGCTCTCTCTCTAGTCCCCGCTCTCTCTCTAGTCCCCGCTCTCTCTCTAGTCCCCGCTCTCTCTCTCTCTCTCTCTCTAGTCCCCGCTCTCTCTCTCTCTCTAGTCCCCGCTCTCTCTCTCTCTCCAGTCCCCGCTCTCACTCTCTCTCTGGTCCCTGCTCTCTCTCTCTCTCTCTAGTCCCCGCTCTCTCTCTCTCTAGTCCCCGCTCTCTCTCTCTCTCTTGTTCCCACTCTCTCTGTCTCTCTAGTCCCCGCTCTCTCTCTCTTGTTCCCACTCTCTCTCTCTCTCCAGTCCCCGCTCTCACTCTCTCTCTGGTCCCTGCTCTCTCTCTCTCTCTAGTCCCCGCTCTCTCACTCTCTCTATTCCCTGCTCTCTCTCTAGCCCCTGCTCTCTCTCTCTCTAGTCACCGCGCTCTCTCTCTCTTGTACCCGCTCTCTCTCTCTCTCTAGTCCCCTCTCTCTCTCTCTAGTCCCCTCTCTCTCTCTCTGGTCCCTGCTCTCTCACTCTCTCTATTCCCCGCTCTCTCTCTCTCTCTTGTACCCGCTGTCTCTCTCTCTCTAGTCCCCTCTCTCTCTCTCTAGCCCCTGCTCTCTCTCTCTCTAGTCACCGCTCTCTCTCTCTAGTCCCCGCTCTCTCTCTCTAGCCCCTGCTCTCTCTCTCTCTAGTCCCCGCTCTCTCTCTCTAGCCCCTGCTCTCTCTCTCTCTAGTCCCCGCTCTCTCTCTCTAGTCACCGCGCTCTCTCTCTCCAGTCCCCGCTCTCACTCACTCTCTGGTCCCTGCTCTCTCTCTTTCTATTCCCTGCTCTCTCTTTCTCGTCCCCACTCTCTCTCAAGGGGTCCATTTCTCTGGGACCCACTTTGGGAAACCTGTCACAACCTTTATCACAAATCAAAAAGATTATAAACTAAAATGTTGGCTGTTGTTTAATGGATCGATATATCAGCTATGATTGAATGGCGGAGCAGACTTGATGGGCCGAGTGGCCTAATTCTGCTCCTATGTCTTATGGTCTTATGGATCGATATTTCCTTGTTCAGCAGTCAGGTCTGTGGGACCCACCATCAGACCAATCTGTCACTCGACACAGAAACTGGAATTTTTACTCTCTGTTTTTGAGCCTGATGCACTGTCATTTACGACGAGACGAGAGAGTAATCGAGGCTTTATTACACAGAGATGTGTGGCCTCCAAAAGCAGCTTACGAAATGGCTGCTGTACTGGGAACACACATATTTATACTCCGCTTCCTGGGCGGAGCCAGCAGGCAGGGATCTACCCCCCGTACCTGTAGTACAGGGGCCTTACCGTAATACCCATAGATACAATATAATACAACAGTGGTGACTACCACAGAGCCCAAATCTTTATTTACTGCAACAGCCTCTGTGACGCGGAGGGGAGGTCTCCACTGGTCTCAGAATCCCCCCACCCCCGACAAACCTCACTCCTCGAGGACACTTCAGTCTCTTGACTCCTAACCTGCTGTCAAACACCAATCCTGTCTCCAGATCAGAAAGGGGCTGTTTAGCACAGGGCTAAATCGCTGGCTTTGAAAGCAGACCAAGGCAGGCCAGCAGCACGATTCAATTCCCGTACCAGCCTCCCCGAACAGGCGCCGGAATGTGGCGACTAGGGGCTTTTCACAGTAACTTCATTGAAGCCTATATGTGACAATAAGCGATTTTCATTCATTCATCAACAATGAAATGAATGAATGAAAAGAGCACACAATGGGGAGAGGACGTTTTAACCAGCCATTTCACCGACATTTATGGAAACTCAGGGAAACCTTTGACAAGAAACATTTGTTAGGTTGTGAGGCTTTTGAGCAGTGGGAAGTGTTGGAAACAGTTGAACAATTTATTAACCAGGGCAGCTCACACTGTGCACTGATTACAACTCGCGTTTTACCAGCCCTTTTAAAGCAGGAACATTTCTCAAGCCAATTTACAAAGGCCGGGGCTGGGGTGGGGGGTGATTTTAACCCAGCGGGAACTGGGGGAAGACATGCTGGAAAAGGAAGGTGATTTGAGGAATGCTTTAAGAGGCTGTTTCTCTAGAATAACTGAGCTTGGAGCAGTCGCAGGATGAAGAGGTTTAGGAGTGAGTTCCAATGGGTGCTCTCCGTAAGGGTAGAGTGCAGGGATTGAGGGCATGGCTGCTTCCGAACCGACAGGCACCTCCACATTTCCGAGCACGCGCAGGCTGGCACGTTCCGCTTCCATTTCTGGTGGACGCCATGGCCACAGGGGAGGAAAATATCACGAGGACAAAAATCAGAATTACATTGTCGGAAATCCAGTTTTCAGTTGTGCGCTCCAGCCCTCAATGACAGGCCGTGTTTCGCACTCTGGCCCGTCAGGAACGCACTTCATCTTGTGCGGTCTCCTTGCCCAAGTCATCCACCCATGCAGCATCTTCAGGGCAGGATGGTGCAGTTAGAACAATGTGCCTCTCACTGGTACGTTGTTACTCCACCCCGGGCTAGTGCACGGTCAATTCCCGTCCCACGGGCCCCGCAGTCACAACACAGCTGAATTAACCAAGAATCCTTTTTAAAAATGCCCGAAATCTTTGGTCCTCAGCGGCCCAATAATTACAGTCACCAGGTGTGTAAGTAGAAACGCAATTACCGCTTATTTATAATAATAATAATGATGAAATATGCAGTAAATATAACTGGTTAACACCGCCCTGTTGCCAAAAGGAAACTGAAAGTTCCTTCGGTCTCTGAACCCTTTCAGTGGTTAAGATCCAATCATCACCTGTTACCAGGCAGAACACAGCCTTTTGGGCTCATTCATTGGCCACCAGCCAAAACAATCAAATTGAGTCATCACTAAAACAGCACAGCCTTCTGGATCCTACTGTTTGAATTAAAGGTACACACTGCCTTAAAGACATACGTCCACAATTCATCGCTGCATCAAAAATGCAACGGTAAAAATAAAAGAAGCAGAACCCTTACAATATAAACAACGTGAAGCTGGCAACCTGCACGTTGCCGTGGTACATTACATCGCGCTCGCCATAACCAGTGTCAGGTTTGGCAGGCAGCACCACGGGGGTGGGGGGATGTGGCACAGTGTCGGCCGACCTGACCAGTGGTAAGGCAGCGGTGGCTGTTAATGGGCTGCAAGGCTAGGGCTTTACCGGAGGGGAGGGCGCTGACTGTGGGCAGGGGAAGGGGCAGCGGGGAGGGGGGGCACTGACTGTGGGCAGGGGAAGGGGCAGCGGGGAGGGGGGGCACTGGCCTTGTGCGGGGGAAGGGGCAGCGGGGAGGGGGGGCACTGACCGCGGACAGGGGAAGGGGCAGCGGGGAGGGGGGCACTGACCGCGGGCAGGGGAAGGGGCAGCAGGGAGGCGGGCACTGACCGTGGGCAGGGGAAGGGGCAGCGGGGAGGGGGTCACTGGCCTTGTGCGGGGGAATGGGCAGCGGGGAGGGGGGCACTGACCTCGGGCAGGGGAAGGGCTGCAGGGAGGGGGGGCACTGACTCCTCACCCAGGTAGATAAGTCCCCAGGGCCTGATGGGATCGACCCCAGAATACTGAAGGAGGCTGGAGAGGAAATTGCTGAGGCCTTGACAGAAATCTTTGGATCCTCGCTGTCTTCAGGGGATGTCCCGGAGGACTGGAGAATAGCCAATGTTGTTCCTCTGTTTAAGAAGGGTAGCAAGGATAATCCCGGGAACTACAGGCCGGTGAGCCTTACTTCAGTGGTAGGGAAATTACTGGAGAGAATTCTTCGAGACAGGATCTACTCCCATTTGGAAGCAAATGGACGTATTAGTGAGAGGCAGCACGGTTTTGTGAAGGGGAGGTCGTGTCTCAGTAACTTGATAGAGTTTTTCGAGGAGGTCACTAAGATGATTGATGCAGGTAGGGCAGTGGATGTTGTCTATATGGACTTCAGTAAGGCCTTTGACAAGGTCCCTCATGGTAGACTAGTACAAAAGGTGAAGTCACACGGGATCAGGGGTGAGCTGGCAAGGTGGATACAGAACTGGCTAGGCCTTAGAAGGCAGAGAGTAGCAATGGAAGGATGTTTTTCTAATTGGAGGGCTGTGACCAGTGGTGTTCCACAGGGATCAGTGCTGGGACCTTTGCTCTTTGTAGTATATATAAATGATTTGGAGGAAAATGTAACTGGTCTGATTAGTAAGTTTGCAGACGACACAAAGGTTGGTGGAATTGCGGATAGCGATGAGGACTGTCGGAGGATACAGCAGGATTTAGATTGTTTGGAGACCTGGGCGGAGAGATGGCAGATGGAGTTTAATCCGGACAAATGTGAGGTAATGCATTTTGGAAGGTCTAATGCAGGTAGGGAATATACAGTGAATGGTAGAACCCTCAAGAGTATTGAAAGTCAAAGAGATCTAGGAGTACAGGTCCACAGGTCATTGAAAGGGGCAACACAGGTGGAGAAGGTAGTCAAGAAGGCATACGGCATGCTTGCCTTCATTGGCCAGGGCATTGAGTATAAGAATTGGCAAGTCATGTTGCAGCTGTATAGAACCTTAGTTAGGCCACACTTGGAGTATAGTGTTCAATTCTGGTCGCCACACTACCAGAAGGATGTGGAGGCTTTAGAGAGGGTGCAGAAGAGATTTACCAGAATGTTGCCTGGTATGGAGGGCATTAGCTATGAGGAGCGGTTGAATAAACTCGGTTTGTTCTCACTGGAATGAAGGAGGTTGAGGGGAGACCTGATAGAGGTATACAAAATTATGAGGGGCATAGATAGAGTGGATAGTCAGAGGCTTTTCCCCAGGGTAGAGGGGTCAATTACTAGGGGGCATAGGTTTAAGGTGAGAGGGGCAAGGTTTAGAGTAGATGTACGAGGCAAGGTTTTTACGCAGAGGGTAGTGGGTGCCTGGAACTCGCTACTGGAGGAGGTGGTGGAAGCAGGGACGATAGTGACATTTAAGGGGCATCTTGACAAATACATGAATAGGATGGGAATAGAGGGATACGGACCCAGGAAGTGTAGAAGATTGTAGTTTAGTCAGGCAGCATGGTCGGCACGGGCTTGGAGGGCCGAAGGGCCTGTTCCTGTGCTGTACATTTCTTTGTTCTTTGTTCAGGGAGGGTGAGGGCCCCGTGGGTCCCACGGCAGGATTGGGGAACAGGTGAATTGTAATGGGGGCCAATTAAAGAGGGATCCAACTGGACTGTGTATCGGCTAATGAGGAGAGACACAAGTAAGACATGTCAGGAGCCTTTCAATGACAATGCAGGAATCAGAATGAAGCAATGGTGCGTATTCATGTGAAACGAAGCGGGAGGCACTGATCGATCTTGTGTTAATTCCTTGTTTACAGCATGAAAATTTCACACAGAAAAAGCACACAGTGACCAGGGCCAGTGGCTAGTGAAGAGTGAGCAGGGCCAGTGAGCAGTGACCAGGGCCAGTGACTAGTGAAGAGTGAGCAGAACCAGTAGCCAGTCAGCAGTGACCAGGCCAGATCCAGGGCCAGTGAGCAGTGAGCAGAGTCCTTAAGCAGTGAACAGGACCAGTGAGTGATGAACTGGGCTAGTGCGCAGTGGTCAGTGAGCAGGGCCAGTGAGCAGTGACCAGGATAGTGGCCAGTGAGCTGGGTCAGTGAGCAGTGGCCAGTGAGCTGTGTCAGTGAGCAGTGACCAGGACAGTGGTCAGTGAGCAGTGACCAAGAAAGTGGCCAGTGAGCTGGGTCAGTGAGCAGTGGCCAGTGAGCAGTGGCCAGTGAGATGGTCAGTGTGATGGTCAGTGAGCTGGGTCAGTGCGCAGTGGTCAGTGAGTAGTGGTCAGTGAGCAGTGGCCAGTGAGCTGGGTCAGTGAGATGGTCAGTGTGATGGTCAGTGAGCTGGGTCAGTGCGCAGTGGCCAGTGAGATGGTCAGTGTGCAGTGGCCAGTGGGCTGGGTCAGTGAGCTGGGTCAGTGAGCTGGGTCAGTGAGCAGTGGTCAGTGAGCTGGGTCAGTGAGCTGGGTCAGTGAGCAGTGGTCAGTGAGCTGGGTCAGTGAGCTGGGTCAGTGAGCAGTGGTCAGTGAGCTGGGTCAGTGCGCAGTGGTCAGTGAGCTGGGTCAGTGAGCTGGGTCAGTGAGCTGGGTCAGTGAGCAGTGGCCAGTGAGCTGGGTCAGTGAGCTGGGTCAGTGAGCTGGGTCAGTGAGCTGGGTCAGTGAGCTGGGTCAGTGAGCTGGGTCAGTGAGCTGGGTCAGTGAGCAGTGGCCAGTGAGCTGGGTCAGTGAGCTGGGTCAGTGCGCAGTGGCCAGTGAGCTGGGCCAGTGAGCTGGGTCAGTGAGCTGGGTCAGTGAGCTGGGTCAGTGAGCAGTGTCAGTGAGCTGGGTCAGTGAGCTGGGTCAGTGAGCTGGGTCAGTGAGCTGGGTCAGTGAGCAGGGTCAGTGAGCAGTGGTCAGTGAGCTGGGTCAGTGAGCTGGGTCAGTGAGCAGTGGCCAGTGAGCTAGGTCAGTGAGCTGGGTCAGTGAGCTGGGTCAGTGAGCAGTGGCCAGTGAGCTGGGTCAGTGAGCTGGGTCAGTGAGCTGGGTCAGTGAGCAGTGGCCAGTGAGCAGTGGTCAGTGAGCAGTGGCCAGTGAGCAGTGGCCAGTGAGCTGGGTCAGTGAGCTGGGTCAGTGCGCAGTGGCCAGTGAGCTGGGTCAGTGAGCAGTGGTCAGAGAGCTGGGTCAGTGAGCTGGGCCAGTGAGCAGTGGTCAGTGAGCAGTGGTCAGTGAGCTGGGCCAGTGAGCTGGGTCAGTGAGCTGGGTCAGTGAGCTGGGTCAGTGCGCAGTGGGTCAGTGAGCTGGGTCAGTGAGCTGGGTCAGTGAGCTGGGTCAGTGAGCTGGGTCAGTGCGCAGTGGTCAGTGAGCAGTGGTCAGTGAGCTGGGTCAGTGAGCTGGGTCAGTGAGCTGGGTCAGTGCACAGTGGTCAGTGAGCAGTGGTCAGTGAGCTGGGTCAGTGAGCAGTGGTCAGTGAGCAGTGGTCAGTGAGCTGGGTCAGTGAGCAGTGGTCAGTGAGCTGGGTCAGTGAGCAGTGGTCAGTGAGCTGGGTCAGTGAGCTGGGTCAGTGAGCAGTGGTCAGTGAGCAGTGGTCAGTGAGCAGTGGTCAGTGAGCTGGGTCAGTGAGCTGGGTCAGTGAGCAGTGGTCAGTGAGCTGGGTCAGTGTGCTGGGTCAGTGAGATGGTCAGTGAGCTGGGTCAGTGCGCAGTGGCCAGTGAGATGGTCAGTGAGCAGTGGTCAGTGAGCAGTGGTCAGTGAACAGTGGTCAGTGCGCTGGGTCAGTGAGCAGTGGTCAGTGAGCTGGGTCAGTGAGCAGTGGTCAGTGAGCAGTGGTCAGTGAGCTGGGCCAGTGAGCTGGGTCAGTGAGCTGGGTCAGTGAGCTGGGTCAGTGAGCTGGGTCAGTGAGCAGTGGTCAGTGAGCAGTGGTCAGTGAGCTGGGTCAGTGAGCAGTGGTCAGTGAGCTGGGTCAGTGAGCAGTGGTCAGTGAGCTGGGTCAGTGAGATGGTCAGTGAGCTGGGTCAGTGAGGTGGGTCAGTGAGCTGGGTCAGTGAGCAGTGGTCAGTGAGCAGTGGTCAGTGAGCAGTGGTCAGTGAGCTGGGTCAGTGAGCAGTGGCCAGTGAGCTGGGTCAAGGAGCTGGGTCAGTGCGCAGTGGTCAGTGAGATGGTCAGTGAGCAGTGGCCAGTGAGCTGGGTCAGTGAGCTGGGTCAGTGAGCTGGGTCAGTGAGCTGGGTCAGTGAGCAGTGAGCAGTGGTCAGTGAGCTGGGTCAGTGAGCTGGGTCAGTGAGCTGGGTCAGTGCACAGTGGTCTGTGCGCAGTGGTCAGTGAGCTGGGTCAGTGAGCAGTGAGCAGTGGTCAGTGAGCTGGGTCAGTGAGCTAGGTCAGTGAGCAGTGGTCAGTGAGCAGTGGTCAGTGAGCTGGGTCAGTGAGCTAGGTCAGTGAGCAGTGGTCAGTGAGCAGTGGTCAGTGAGCTGGGTCAGTGAGCAGAGGTCAGTGAGCTGGGTCAGTGAGCTGGGTCAGTGAGCTGGGCCAGTGAGCTGGGTCAGTGAGCAGTGGCCAGTGAGCTGGGTCAGTGAGCAGTGGCCAGTGAGCTGGGTCAGTGAGCTGGGTCAGTGAGCAGTGGTCAGTGAGCAGTGGTCAGTGAGCAGTGGCCAGTGAGCAGTGGCCAGTGAGCTGGGTCAGTGAGCTGTGGCCAGTGAGCTGGGTCAGTGAGCTGTGGCCAGTGAGCAGTGGTCAGTGAGCTGGGTCAGTGAGCTTGGTCAGTGAGCTGGGTCAGTGAGCAGTGGCCAGTGAGCTGGGTCAGTGAGCAGTGGTCAGTGAGCTGGGTCAGTGCGCAGTGGTCAGTGAGCAGTGGTCAGTGAGCTGGGTCAGTGCGCAGTGGCCAGTGAGCTGGGTCAGTGAGCTGGGTCAGTGAGCTGGGTCAGTGAGCAGTGAGCAGTGGTCAGTGAGCTGGGTCAGTGAGCTGGGTCAGTGAGCTGGGTCAGTGAGCTGGGTCAGTGAGCTGGGTCAGTGCACAGTGGTCTGTGAGCTGGGTCAGTGAGCAGTGAGCAGTGGTCAGTGAGCTGGGTCAGTGAGCTGGGTCAGTGAGCTGGGTCAGTGCGCAGTGGTCAGTGAGCTGGGTCAGTGCGCAGTGGTCAGTGAGCTGGGTCAGTGAGCAGTGGTCAGTGAGCAGTGGTCAGTGAGCAGTGGCCAGTGAGCTGGGTCAGTGAGCTGGGTCAGTGAGCTGGGTCAGTGAGCTGGGTCAGTGAGCTGGGTCAGTGAGCTGGGTCAGTGAGCTGGGTCAGTGAGCAGTGGCCAGTGAGCTGGGTCAGTGAGCAGTGGCCAGTGAGCTGGGTCAGTGAGCTGGGTCAGTGAGCTGGGTCAGTGAGCAGTGGTCAGTGAGCTGGGACAGTGAGCAGTGGCCAGTGAGCAGTGGCCAGTGAGCTGGGTCAGTGAGCTGTGGCCAGTGAGCTGGGTCAGTGAGCTGGGTCAGTGAGCTGGGTCAGTGAGCTGGGTCAGTGAGCAGTGGCCAGTGAGCTGGGTCAGTGAGCAGTGGCCAGTGAGCTGGGTCAGTGAGCTGGGTCAGTGAGCTGGGTCAGTGAGCAGTGGTCAGTGAGCTGGGACAGTGAGCAGTGGCCAGTGAGCAGTGGCCAGTGAGCTGGGTCAGTGAGCTGTGGCCAGTGAGCTGGGTCAGTGAGCTGGGTCAGTGCGCAGTGGCCAGTGAGCAGTGGTCAGTGAGCTGGGTCAGTGAGCTGGGTCAGTGAGCTGGGTCAGTGAGCTGGGTCAGTGAGCTGGGTCAGTGAGCTGGGTCAGTGAGCTGGGTCAGTGAGCAGTGGTCAGTGAGCTGGGTCAGTGCGCAGTGGTCAGTGAGCTGGGTCAGTGAGCTGGGTCAGTGAGCAGTGGTCAGTGAGCTGGGTCAGTGAGCTGGGTCAGTGAGCTGGGTCAGTGAGCAGTGGCCAGTGAGCTGGGTCAGTGAGCTGGGTCAGTGAGCTGTGTCAGTGAGAAGTGACCAAGACAGTGGTCAGTGAGCAGTGACCAGGACAGTGTGTCAGTGAGCAGTGACCAGGACAGTGGCCAGTGAGCTGGGTCAGTGAGCAGTGGTCAGTGAGCTGGGTCAGTGAGCAGTGGTCAGTGAGCAGTGGTCAGTGAGCTGGGTCAGTGCGCAGTGGTCAGTGAGCTGGGTCAGTGAGCAGTGGTCAGTGAGCTGGGTCAGTGAGCAGGGTCAGTGAGCTGGGTCAGTGAGCTGGGCCAGTGAGCTGGGTCAGTGAGCAGTGGTCAGTGAGCAGTGGTCAGTGAGCTGGGTCAGTGAGCTTGGTCAGTGAGCTGGGTCAGTGAGCAGAGGTCAGTGAGCTGGGTCAGTGAGCTGGGTCAGTGAGCAGTGGTCAGTGAGCTGGGTCAGTGAGCAGTGGTCAGTGAGCTGGGTCAGTGAGCTTGGTCAGTGAGCTGGGTCAGTGAGCAGAGGTCAGTGAGCTGGGTCAGTGAGCAGTGGTCAGTGAGCTGGGTCAGTGAGCTGGGTCAGTGCGCAGTGGTCAGTGAGATGGTCAGTGAGCAGTGGCCAGTGAGCTGGGTCAGTGAGCTGGGTCAGTGAGCTGGGTCAGTGAGCTGGGTCAGTGAGCTGGGTCAGTGAGCTCGGTCAGTGAGCTCGGTCAGTGAGCTGGGTCAGTGCGCAGTGGTCAGTGAGCAGTGGTCAGTGAGCAGTGGTCAGTGAGCTGGGTCAGTGAGCAGTGGTCAGTGAGCAGTGGTCAGTGAGCAGTGGTCAGTGAGCAGTGGTCAGTGAGCTGGGTCAGTGAGCTGGGTCAGTGCGCAGTGACCAGTGAGCTGGGTCAGTGAGCAGTGGTCAGGACAGTGGCCAGTGAGCAGTGGCCAGGACAGTGGTCAGTGAGCAGGGCCAGTGCGCAGTGACCAGGACAGTGGCCAGTGAGCAGGGCCAGTGTGCAGTGGCCAGGACAGTGGTCAGTGAGCAGGGCCAGTGAGCAGTGACCAGGACAGTGGTCAGTGAGCTGGGTCAGTGAGCTGGGTCAGTGAGCAGTGGCCAGTGAGCAGTGACCAGGACAGTCCCCAGTGCGCAGGGCCAGTTTGCAGTGGTCAGTGAGATGGTCAGTGAGATGGTCAGTGAGATGGTCAGTGTGATGGTCAGTTAGCGGGGCAGGTGACCAGGTTCAATGACTGTGATCACTGATAGAATGTGTGATGCACCAATTTCAACCTGTGTTTACGACTTCAGCATATCAATTACCCAGTTTCCATTTCTCTGTGTAACGTGTACTCTTGAATCTTAACAAATGGCTCACTCCTCATTTCACTTACCAGCCCCTCTCTTTGTCAACACCAGTACAATTGCCTCAGTTGTTTTAGTCAGTATGGTGACTGAGGCCTCACTACCAGTGACTATTGCTCTCTGGCCCTGCTCACTGCATTGAAGAGTGTTCCTAAAAGCTGATTACACAAACTATTGGATGGATAAATCCACACAGCTGCCAAGCTGGCTTCCTACCTCAATCAAATCTGTATTACTGCTAAGTACCTTCCCCTTTTTCTCAGCAGAAAGTACTTAGCTCCTTCATAGCACGAGTGTTTATAAACATTGTGGTTAGCAGCAAAGCAGAGTACTTGAGATGCATTCAAGCATGAAGGGAAAGACAGATAAACAATCTCTCATGTACCTGCCTCTGGGGTAATAAAACGGCCAATGGCTGCCTGGTTCAATATATTGCTATGTGAAATTGAATGGAAGCTTTGTATTTTGAAGGCTGTCAAGGTATTTGAAGCCCTTTGAACCGTACTTGTCTTTGGAGGCAGCTTCTGACACTTGTAGCAGCAGGCCTCAGGGAAGGGTAAATGAAAGGGCAGTGATCTTCCTGCATCAGCTTTAAGGCAGGGTGGCAGGGCCTCTGATAGGGGTCACCGATGGGGTCTCAGATGGGGGGGGGGGTCTCCTGGGGGGGGTCTCCAATGGGGGTCTCCAATGGGGGGAATCTGTGATTGGGGGGGGTTAGTTGGGGCGGTTTGGTCGGGTCACCATCGTGTGCGTGATGTGCGGAGATGACCCATTATTCCTGTGGTGTGAGGGGGAGGATGCCCCAATGTGCCAGCGGGGGGAGGGGGCATTCAGGATTTATATTGTGTGGGGGAGGGGGACCTTCTGATGGATTCTGGGGGGGGGGGGGTACAAACCCCCTTGCCCCACCTCCGGGGTTCACTGCGTTAGGCACATCTGGGAAATCTGCACCAAACCCCGGCCGGGGGAGTTCCTGCTGTGGGTTCGGTACATAACCGGGCGCACGGGGTGGGGTAGTGCACCGAGGCCACCAGCTGGGGATCAGAGAATCGCAACGGGAGCCAAACCCGGTTTTCGCTTGACAATCCATTCTTCCCCTGATCGGGAATCCCAATACCGGCATCGGGAAATGCAGAATTCCCCCCAAAGTAAAAATAAATCCCAAACTCTGAACATAGGGAATAGAAATGAATGTATGTCTTGTCTGTATGGCTATAGTGAGGATATCCAACAGGGTCGGCCAGAATGTGTGTCCTACATGTGTCTCAACAAAAACTTTGCACTGTGTGGATTAGAAGAATGTCTCCAGTGCAGGTCAAGTGTTCAACTGTTGAAACCCAACACAGAGCGAAGGATTGCAGATAGATGAGAGTCCCTGCTGTATCTTACACCAAAATACTCAATTGTTATCCCCTGAGAGCTGCCAATGGATTGTTGGGCATTGCCACACTGATCACATGGCCCTAACACTGCAAAGCTCTCTTCATAATGAAGTACAGGTGTTAACATACTGACAGAGAAGGGAGTGTAATTCCATTGTGGCCTTATTGAAATGCGGTTGTTTAGCAATCAAGACCTCTCGGTCTTGCGTGTTTGCACACAAACCGAACAGTTTCAAATCCAGGTCAAGTATGCAAATTATTGATTGCTCGTTAATTGTAGCGTGGGTTCAAAAGAGAATTATGAATGATGCCTCTCGGCAAAATTTTACTACTTCTTCTGTAGGTTCTCAATCGATTCAGAAATAACAAGTGAGAACAATGAGACTCAAAGCAGAATTTCACCACAGCACTGCACAACTATTCACCACAGCACTGTGCTCCTATTCACCACAGCACTATGCTCCTATTCACCACAGCACTGTGCTCCTATTCACCACAGCACTGTGCTCCTATTCACCACAGCACTGCACTCCTATTCACCACAGCACTGCACTCCTATTCACCACAGCACTGCACTCCTATTCACCACAGCACTGCACTACTATTCACCACAGCACTGCACTACTATTCACCACAGCACTGCACTACTATTCACCACAGCACTGCGCTCCTATTCACCACAGCACTGCACTACTATTCACCACAGCACTGCACTACTATTCACCACAGCACTGCGCTCCTATTCACCACAGCACTGTGCTCCTATTCACCACAGCACTGTGCTCCTATTCACCACAGCACTGTGCTCCTATTCACCACAGCACTGCACTACTATTCACCACAGCACTGCACTCCTATTCACCACAGCACTGTGCTCCTATTCACCACAGCACTGTGCTCCTATTCACCACAGCACTGCACTCCTATTCACCACAGCACTGTGCTCCTATTCACCACAGCACTGTGCTCCTATTCACCACAGCACTGTGCTCCTATTCACCACAGCACTGCACTCCTATTCACCACAGCACTGTGCTCCTATTCACCACAGCACTGTGCTCCTATTCACCACAGCACTGCACTCCTGTTCACCACAGCACTGTGCTCCTATTCACCACAGCACTGCACTACTATTCACCACAGCACTGTGCTCCTATTAACCACAGCACTGTGCTCCTATTCACCACAGCACTGCGCTCCTATTCACCACAGCACTGTGCTCCTATTCACCACAGCACTGTGCTCCTATTCACCACAGCACTGCACTACTATTCACCACAGCACTGCGCTCCTATTCACCACAGCACTGTGCTCCTATTCTTGGGTGATGCTGTCTAACTCATGATTACAAGCCCAACAAACACAACGTAGGAGAGCAACCCCCATTCATTCCTCACTCTACATATTAAAGATATTCAGCTGCTGTTCTTATCTCAACACATGGATTAAATTCCTGTCTATACTATTTGAATGTTGATTTTGAACAGGTTGTGCCCTGTTTCAGGACAAAGAGAAGCTTGCTGCAATCCTTGAGAATGGCACTGCTTGTAAACTCCACCCAGTTATTCGGACTTCCTTTCTCTGCACCAGAGGTTTTGCTGTGGAAGTCGGTGAATCGAGGACAGACCCTCTGCTCCGAAATAAAAATAGCCCTCACAGAAGAGCAAGGGGATTATCCCCAGATTAAAATCTGCTGCTGCCAGAGGCACCGACCAATCCCATGTTGCACCCCTCAGTCAAAAGCTCATGGTTTACGCTGGGATTTAAGAGATCTGGGGAGACAAAAATAAAATGACAAGAAGGTTTTGGAGAAGATGGTTTTAGAGGGGGTGGGGCGTCTGGAGAGAGGGGGTGTAGGCAGTGGTTTGCAGAGGGGAGATATGAGGTGCGGAGAGGAGGGGTTTAGTGAGGGGATGTTCGGTGTGGGAGGGGATCGGACTGGTGGGTTCAGAGGGGGAGTTCGGAGGAGAGTGTTTAGAGGGTGGGTCAAAGAGCAGGGTTCATGGGGGATATTTGGGGGGATATTAAGGGGCTGGGGGGTTTAGAAGAGAGTTATTTGGAAAGAGTGTTCAGAAAGGGAGTTTCATAGAGGGAGATAGAGAGGTGGGGAAAGGCGTGTCCATCCACCCTGAGCTGGTGAATCAGTTACTCCTCCATGTTGAACTCCACTTGGAGGAAACACTGAGGGTGGCAAGGAAGCAGAATGTACTCTGGGTGGGGGATGTCCACAGACCGAGCTGGCTGGGTCCTAAAGGACATAGCTCATATCCTGGGACTGCAGCAGGTGGTGAGGGGAAACATACTTGACCTCATCCTCACCAACCTGCCTGCTGCAGATGCTTCTGTCCCTGACAATATCGGTAGAAGTGGCCACCACACTTGTTAAGACTAAGTCTCATCTTCACATTGAGGATACATTGTGTGACCACCATGCTCAATGGGATGGATTCAGAACAGATCTAGCAACTCAAGGGCGGCACAGTGGCGCAGTGGTTAGCACTGTAGCCTCATGGGCCGAGGTCCCAGGTTCGATCCCGGCTCTGGGTCACTGTCCGTGTGGAGTTTGCACATTCTCCCCGTGTCTGTGTGGGTTTCACCCCCACAACCCAAAGATGTGCAGGGTCGGTGGATTGGCCACGCTAAATTGTCCCTCAATTGGAAAAACAAATTAATTGGGTACACTAAATTTATTTAAATTTTTTAAAAAACCTCAAGACTGGGCTTGGATGAGTTGCTGAGGGCCATCAGCAGAATTGTATCAACCACAAACTGTAACCTCATGGCCCAGCATGTCCCCCACTCTACCATTACCACCCAGCCAGGGGATCAACCCTGGTTCAGTGAAGAGTGCAGGAGGGGATGTCAGGAGCAACATCAGGCACACCGGAAAATGAGGTGTCAGACTGGTGAAGCTACAACACAGGACTACTTGTGTGTCAAACAGCATAAGAGCGACTACAACCTTAAATACTGGCCTCGCACAGATCCAATTTCCGCTCAGGGTTTGGCTTAATTGGAAATCGTGAATCTCCCACTTCTCTGGGGAATGAGTGTAGAGGCTGCTGGGTGTACGGGCAGGCTGTGTGGAATGCCTGCCTCCATCTCCCAGCACCTTGCCAAATTTAATTTTAAAAATAATTAAAACAGAAACTGCCTTCTGGCCCTCACCCCTAATACTCACATTTTCCACCCAATGCCAACCTGGACAGCACGGACAACCTGGACATCCCCCACCCAGAGTTTGGGCAGCACGGTAGCATTGTGGATAGCACAATTGCTTCACAGCTCCAGGGCCCCAGGTTCGATTCCGGCTTGGGTCACTGTCTGTGCGGAGTCTGCACATCCTCCCCGTCTGTGCGTGGGTTTCCTCCGGGTGCTCCGGTTTCCTCCCACAGTCCAAAGATGTGCAGGTTAGGTGGATTGGCCATGATAAATTGCCCTTAGTGTCCAAAATTGCCCTTAGTGTTGGGTGGGGTTACTGGGTTATGGGGATAGGGTGGAGGTATGGACCTTGGGTAGGGTGCTCTTTCCAAGAGCCGGTGCAGACTCGATTGGTCGAATGGCCTCCTTCTGCACTGTAAATTCTATGAACCTTCAGCCCACAACCCACCTCCCATTGGCATGTTCCCTGTGCCATCGCATTCCCCTCTACCCAGCCCCATGCTCCCTATACCCCCTATGCCTCCCCCACATCCCCATGGCCCTTTATAGTCCCATGCCAACTTGGTGCCAACCCATGCCCCCCACCCCACTACCTTTGCTCTTACACCCTCAACCCCAACTCACCTCGTATCCACCAGGAGTAAACCTCAAGAGCCATGCTGAAATAAAATTATGTATCTGTTGATAATGCCACTATTGGGACTTCTGGTGGCGGCCATGGAAGAGTAGGTCGCACATTTGATAGCTCCCGCCTGTAACCTACTTTTGGACCTTTTTCCCACGTTTTTTTTTTGGATTTTATGGGATAAATCAGTGAAGAGTGAGACAGTAAGGAGAAATCCCCCTCCGGTGTATGGAGAATTGGACCAGAAGTGGCAGTATGAGACGACAAAGTCCTATAAGGAAGACGCAAGCAGAGCTGGTAACACGGGACAGCATGGCGGAGAGCAAGGGCCGCGGGGAGACGGCACAGTGGTCGACGGAGCAGCTGATGAAGTTTTTCGAGGATTGCTTCGCCAAGCTGAAGAATGACACGCTGGGCCCGATTAAGGCTTCGATTGATCAAGTGGTTCAGAATCAGAAAACTCACGGGAGAGCGATCCAGGAGGTCGAACAAAAGTTGTCCGAGCACGAGGAGTATATAACCGTGCTGGATAGCAAGGTGAGGATGTTGAACGACCGCCAGAAAAGAATGTTGGAGAAGCTGGAGGACCTGGAGGACAGGTCCAGGAGGCAGAATCTCAGAATTGTTGGTCTCTCTGAAGGCAGAGGGGGATCGGATGCGAGGGCCTATGTGACGGACATGTTGGAGAAGTTGATGGGGTCTGGGGCGTTCTCTTGGTCCCTGGAATTGGACAGAGCGCACACAGCCCTCGCGAGGAAGCCCATAGTGAACGAGCTGCCGAGGGCCATGGTGGTACGTTTTCACCGTTTCATGGACAAGGAACACGTTTTGCGGTGGGCCAAGAAAGAACGGAGCAGCAAGTGGGAGAACTGTGAGTTGCGCATCTCTCAGGACCCGGGAGCGGATTTGGCCAAGAGGCTGGGTTTAATCGGGCAAAAACGACCCTCTTTAAGAAGGGGGTGAAGTTCGGGATGCTGTACCCAGCCCGTCTGTGGGTCACACATGAGGAACGGGACTTCTACTTTGAAACGCCAGACGAAGTATGGACCTTTATTAAAGAAATGAAGCTGGAGGCGAATTAAAAGACACTTTTAGAAGAACTGTGGCCGCGATTTGCGGCGCTGGATTGTATAAATTTCAGTAGCTCGATGTGAAATAATGGGCTGTGTGGATGGTTAAAGGTTGATCTGTCTCGCAGGGACCTTGTTAGAGGGGGGATGGGCTTTGAATTTAGTTCTGCTGTTTGGGTGACTATTTTTCTAAAGTGACTGTTTCTTCACTGTTATTTCTGTTGTTTGTTTACTGGGGAAATATGATGTTTTAAAAATGTTTATTCATGTGTGGGGGGGGCAGGGAGAGAGGAGAGTACAATAGGGAGACAGACTGCTTGGTGCCAGGGGCGGGAGCTATCGAGTCAGCATGGGTCAGTTGACTCTCAGAAGCGCAGTAGGGGGTGAGCAGGTGTTAAGCTGGAGCTTGACTTGGGGGATTGGGTTTCTAGTGTTGTTGCCAGGGGGGAGGGAAGGGGGGGGGGGGGAGAGCTGCTTTTCTGACAGGGGACAAATGGGAGGTCGGGAACGGTGACAGCCCGAATGGGGACTCGAGGAAGCGGAAGGTGCAAGCTCGAGGCTGGCCTAAAAAGGGTGATGGCTAGTCGGTGGGCGGGGGGGGGGGGGGGGGGGGGTGGTGGTGGGGGGGGTTGGAAGCCCCCCGTCCAGGCTGATCATATGGAATGTGAGATGATTGAATGGGCAGGTCAAGAGGGCTCGCGTGTTCGCGCATTTGAGGGAGCTGAAGGAGGACGTGGCAATGCTACAAGAGACACACCTAAAGGTTACAGGCCAGACGAGATTGAGGAAGGGGTGGGGTAGCCAAGTGTTCCACTCGGGACTGGACTCAAAGACCAAGGGGTAGCGATCTTGATCAGCAAACGAGTGGCATTCGAGGCAGGGAGAATCGTGTCAGACAAGGGGGGTAGGTACTTAATGGTGAGTGGGAAGCTGGAGGGGGTGCGAGTGTATTTGTGAACATATATGCTCCGAATTGGGACGACGTGGAATTTATGAGGTGGGTGTTAGGTAAGGTCCCAGACTTAGAGTCACATAACCTGATCATGGATGGTGCAGGCGGGAGGGATTCAGATTTCTGGATAACTGGGGCTCTTTCTGGGGAAGGTGGGACCTCTACAGACAGGATGGTCTACATCTGAACCTGCGGGGCTCTTTGGGGGGGTTTAAACTAATGCAGCAGGGGCATGGGAACCTGGATTGTAGTTTTAGGGTAAGGGAGAATGAGAGTATAGAGGTCAGGAGCTCAGATTTGACGTCGCAGGAGGGGGCCAGTGTTCAGGTAGGTGGTTTGAAGTGTGTCTACTTCAATGCCAGGAGTATACGAAATAAGGTAGGGGAACAGGCAGCATGGGTTGGTACCTGGGACTTCGATGTTGTGGCCATTTCGGAGACGTGGATAGAGCAGGGACAGGAATGGATGTTGCAGGTTCCGGGGTTTAGGTGTTTTAGTAAGCCCAGAGAAGGAGGCAAAAGAGGGGGAGGTGTGGCGCTGCTAGTCAAGAGCAGTATTACGGTGGCGGAGAGGATGCTAGATGGGGACTCATCTTCCGAGGTAGTATGGGCTGAGGTTAGAAACAGGAAAGGAGAGGTCACCCTGTTGGGAGTTTTCTATAGGCCTCCAAATAGTTCTAGGGATGTAGAGGAAAGGATGGCGAGGATGATCCTGGATAAGAGCGAAAGTAATAGGGTAGTTATTATGGGAGACTTTAACTTTCCAAATATTGACTGGAAAAGATATAGTTCGAGTACATTAGATGGGTCGTTTTTTGTACAGTGTGTGCAGGAGGGTTTCCTGACACAGTTTGTTGACAGGCCAACAAGAGGCGAGGCCACATTGGATTTGGTTTTGGGTAATGAACCAGGCCAGGTGTTGGATTTGGAGGTAGGTGAGCACTTTGGGGACAGTGACCACAATTCGGTGACGTTTACGTTAAGGATGGAAAGGGATAAGTATACACCGCAGGGCAAGAGTTATAGCTGGGGGAAGGGCAATTATGATGCCATTAGAGGTGACTTGGGGGGGATAAGGTGGAGAAGTAGGCTGCAAGTTTTGGACACACTGGATAAGTGGAGCTTGTTCAAGGATCAGCTACTGCGTGTTCTTGATAAGTATGTACCGGTCAGGCAGGGAATAAGGTGCCGAGCGAGGGAACCGTGGTTTACCAAAGAAGTGGAATCTCTTGTTAAGAGGAAGAAGGAGGCCTATGTGAAGATGAGGTGTGAAGTTTCAGTTGGGGCGATGGATAGTTACAAGGTAGCGAGGAAGGATCTAAAGAGAGAGCTAAGACGAGCAAGGAGGGGACATGAGAAGTATTTGGCAGGAAGGATCAAGGAAAACCCAAAAGCTTTCTATAGGTATTTCAGGAATAAGCAAATGACTAGGGACAGAGTAGGACCAGTCAAGGACAGGGATGGGAAGTTGTGTGTAGAGTCTGAAGAGATAGGCGAGATACTAAATGAATATTTTTTGTCAGTATTCACTCAGGAAAAAGATAATGTTGTGGAGGAGAATGCTGAGCTCCAGGTAAATAGATTAGATGGCATTGAGGTACGTAGGGAAGAGGTGTTGGCAATTCTGGACAGGCTGAAAATAGATAAGTCCCCGGGACCTGATGGGATTTATCCTAGGATTCTCTGGGAGGCCAGGGAAGAGATTGCTGGACCATTGGCTTTGATTTTTATGTCATCATTGGATACAGGAATAGTGCCAGAGGACTGGAGGATAGCAAATGTGGTCCCTTTGTTCAAAAAGGGGAGCAGAGACAACCCCGGCAACTATAGACCGGTGAGCCTCACGTCTGTAGTGGGTAAAGTCTTGGAGGGGATTATAAGAGACAAGATTTATAATCATCTAGCTAGGAATAATATGATCAGGGATAGTCAGCATGGCTTTGTGAAGGGTAGGTCATGCCTCACAAACCTTATCGAGTTCTTTGAGAAGGTGACTGTACAGGTAGACGAGGGTAGAGCAGTTGATGTGGTGTATATGGATTTCAGCAAAGCGTTTGATAAGGTTCCCCACGGTAGGCTATTGCAGAAAATACGGAGGCTGGGGATTGAGGGTGATTTAGAGATGTGGATCAGAAATTGGCAAGCTGAAAGAAGACAGAGGGTGGTGGTTGATGGGAAATGTTCAGAATGGAGTTCTGTCACAAGTGGAGTACCACAAGGATCTGTTCTGGGGCCGTTGCTGTTTGTCATTTTTATCAATGACCTAGAGGAAGGCGCAGAAGGGTGGGTGAGTAAATTTGCAGACGATACTAAAGTCGGTGGTGTTGTCGATAGTGTGGAAGGAAGTAGCAGGTTACAGAGGGATATAGATAAGCTGCAGTGCTGGGCTGAGAGGTGGCAAATGGAGTTTAATGTAGAGAAGTGTGAGGTGATTCACTTTGGAAGGAAAAACAGGAATGTGGAATATTTGGCTCATGGAAAAGTTCTTGAAAGTGTGGATGAGCAGAGGGATCTAGGTGTCCATGTACATAGATCCCTGAAAGTTGCCACCCAGGTTGATAGGGTGGTGAAGAAGGCCTATGGAGTGTTGGCCTTTATTGGTAGAGGGATTGAGTTCCGGAGTCGGGAGGTCATGTTGCAGCTGTACAGAACTCTGGTACGGCCGCATTTGGAGTATTGCGTACAGTTCTGGTCACCGCATTATAGGAAGGACGTGGAGGCTTTGGAACGGGTGCAGAGGAGATTTACCAGGATGTTGCCTGGTATGGAGGGAAATTCTTATGAGGAAAGGCTGATGGACTTGAGGTTGTTTTCGTTAGAGAGAAGAAGGTTAAGAGGAGACTTAATAGAGGCATACAAAATGATCAGGGGGTTGGATAGGGTGGACAGTGAGAGCATTCTCCCGCGGATGGAAATGGCTGGCACGAGGGGACATAGCCTTAAACTGAGGGGTAATAGATATAGGACAGAGGTCAGGGGTAGGTTCTTTACGCAAAGAGTAGTGAGGCCGTGGAATGCCCTACCTGCAACAGTAGTGAACTCGCCAACATTGAGGGCATTTAAAAGTTTATTGGATAAACATATGGATGATAATGGCATAGTGTAGGTTAGATGGCTTTTGTTTCGGTGCAACATCGTGGGCCGAAGGGCCTGTACTGCGCTGTATTGTTCTATGGGAGGGGACGTCAACACAGTCATTGATCCGGAATTGGACCGGTCAAAATCCAGGACAGGGAGGAGGCCGGCTGCGGCAAAGGAATTGAAGGGCTTTATGGAACAGATGGGGGGAGTCGACCCATGGAGGTTTGCACGGCCGAGGACGAAGGGGTTTTCCTTTTTTTCACATGTCCACAAGGTATACTCTCGCATCGACTTATTTGTTCTGAGCAGGGCTCTGATACCGGAGGTGGTGGATACTGAGTATTCAGCAATCGCAGTGTTGGATCATGCCCCGCACTGGGTGGATCTATGGGTTAGTGTGGAGAGAGGGCAACGCCCACTGTGGAGTGAGGTTGCTGGCGGACGAAGCGATCTGTGGACGGGTTAACAAGTCCATCCAGAACTACCTGGAAAGAAATGATGCGGGGGAGGTCGCTGCAGCGACGGTCTGGGAAGCTTTGAAGGCAGTAGTCAGAGGGGGATTAATCTCGAAACGGGCCCACAGAGAAAAGATGGAACGGGCTGAGAGGGACAGGTTAGTGGAGAAGATAGTCCAGGTGGACAGGCGATACTCGGAGGCCCCGGACGCGGGGCTACTGAGGGAGCGGCGGAGGTTACAGCTGGAGTTTGGGCTGTTGACCACAGGGAAAGCAGTTGAGGAAGGCAAGGGGGGCGATCTATGAGTACGGGGAAAAGGCAAGCAGAATGTTGGCGCACCAGCTCAGGAAAAGAGAGGCGGCCAGGGAGATGGGTAAAGTAAAGAGTAGAGACGGTAATACTGTCCTGGGCCCAGCGGGGGTGAACGAGGTGTTTAAGGACTTTTACAGTAAATTATATGAGTCAGAACCCCCGGCTGGGGAGGAGGGGATGAGGCAATTTCTGGATCAGTTGAGGTTCCTGAGGGTGGAGGAGGACCTGGTGGAGGGGGTGGGAGCCCCAATTGAGAGTGAGGAAATAATCAAGGGGCTGGAGGGCATGCAGTCGGGCAAGGCCCCGGGGCCTGACGGCTACCCGGTGGAATTCTACAAGAAGTTTTCAGAGATATTGAGCCCACTGCTGGTGTGGACATTTAATGAAACAAGAGAGAAGGGAGTCCTCCCCCCAACAATGTCGCAGGCCTCGGTTTCATTGACCCTGAAACGGGAGAAGGATCCGGAGCAATGCGGGTCAAACAGACCGATTTCTCTACTGAATGTGGACGCCAAACTGCTGGCTAAGCTACTGGCCACAAGGATAGAGGATTGTGTCCCGGGGGTGATAGGGGAAGACCAGATGGAATTTGTTCAGGGCAGGCAACTCAAGGCCAATGTTCGAAGGCTCTCAATGTTATTATGATTCCCTCAGAAGGAGAGGTGGAGGTGGTTGTAGCGATGGATGCGGAGAAGGCGTTTGAGCGGGTGGAGTGGAATTACCTGTGGGAAGGTTTGGGTTTGGTGAGGGCTTTACTGACTGGGTGCGGTTGCTCTATCAGGCACCAGTAGCGAGTGTGCGTACAAACCGGCTGAGGTCGAGGTATTTTGAACTACACCGAGGGACGAGGCAACAGTGTCCCCTCTCCCCGTTACTGTTTGCTCTGGCCATAGAGCCATTGGCCATGGCGTTAAGAGCCTCTAGGAACTGGAAAGGGCTGGTTCGGGGGGGGGGGGGTGCCCCGGGTCTCACTCTGTGCAGATGACCTGCTCTTGTACATTGCGGACCCGTTGGAGGGGATGGGGGAAGTGATGCGAATCTTGGGGAATTTGGCAATTTATCGGGGTATAAATTGAACATGGGGAAAAGCGAGATGTTTGCGATCCAGGCAAGAGGACAGGAGAAGAGACTGGGAGAGCTGCCGCTTAGAATGGTAGGGAAGAGCTTTCGATACCTGGGAAACCAGGTGGCCCGGAAATAGGAGGTACTACACAAGTTACACCTATCCCGGTTGGTAGAACAAATGGAAGGGGACTTTAAGAGATTGGGCATTCTCACGCTATCACCGGCGGGCAGGGTACAGACGGTGAAAATGACGGTCCTCCCCAGATTTCTGTTTGTCTTCCAGTGCCTCCCCATCTTCATCCCCAAGGCCTTTTTCAAGCGGGTGAAGAAGGTTATTTCGGGCTTTGTGTGGGCGGGTAAAACCCCGCGAGTGAAGAAAGTGTTGCTGGAGCGCAGTCGGGGGGAGGGGGGGTTGGCGCTGCCGAACTTCTGCAATTAGTACTGGGCGGCTAATATAGCCATGATCAGGAAGTGGGTAGTGGGGGAGGGGTCGGCGTGGGAGCGGATGGAGGCGGCGTCATGTAAAGACACCAGTCTGGGAGCATTGGTAACGTCACCTCTGCCGTTCTCGCCGGCCCAATACTCCACATGTCCGGTGGTGGTGGCGGCTCTGAGGATCTGGGGGCAGTGGAGGAGGTATAAGAGAGTGGAGGGAGCATCGATTTGGACCCCGATTTATAACAACCACAGGTTTGTACCGGGTAGGCTGGATGGCGGGTTCCGGAGTTGGCAGAGGGCAGGAATTAGAAGGATGGGGGATCTATTTATAGACGGGAGCTTCCCCAGCTTGAAAGCTTTGGGGGATAAATTTAAATTGCCAGCAGGGAATGGGTTTCGGTATTTGCAGGTGCGAGACTTCCTGAGAAAACAGGTGTTGGCCTTTCCGCTGCTGCTGCCACGGGGGGGATACGGGATAGAGTAGTTTCCAGTACCTGGGTGGGAGAGGGGAAGGTATTGGATATTTACCAGGAGCTTTCGGAGGCGGAGGAAACTCCGGTGGAGGAGCTTAAGGGCAAGTGGGAGGACGAGCTAGAAGGAGAGATCGAGGCGGATCGATGGGCGAATGCCCTAAGCAGGGTTAATACCTCCTTATCATGCGCCAGGCTTAGCCTGATACAATTTAAGGTAGTCCAACGGGCACACATGACAGCGGCTAGGATGAGTAAGTTTTTCGGGGTAGAGGACAGGTGTGCGAGGTACGCGGGAAGCCCAGCAAATCATGTCCACATGTTTTGGGCATGCCCGAAGCGTAGAGGGCTTTGGCAGGATTTTGCTAAGGCAATGTCCACGGTACTAAAAACATGGGTGGTGCTGAGTCCGGAGGTATCGATCTTTGGAGTGTTGGAAGATCCGGGAGTTCAGGGGGTGAAAGAGGCCGACGTCCTGGCCTTTGCCTCCCTGGTAGCCCGGAGTCGGATCTTGTTAATGTGGAGAGACTCGAAGCCCCCGAGAGTAGAGACCCGGGTCAGTGACATGGCTGGGTTTCTCAGTCTCGAGAAAATAAAGTTTGCCTTAAGAGGGCCAATGTTAGGGTTCTCCCGGAGGGGGGCAGCTGTTCGGCGACTTTCTTGGGGGAAATTAAAATGTTAGCAGATGCAGTATTCCAAAGAGGGGGGTGGGGGGTGGATTGTTGTTGTATGGTTGAGGTGCGTGAAGATTGGGCTTGGGGGGAATGTTTATTTTACCATGTTGATGTCATTGTTTATGTTACTGTTATAAAAAATTTCAAATACCTTAATAAAATATTATTAAAAAAAGATAATGCCACTATTTTAAACAAATCAACTCATTGATAAAATAAATTTAAGACATAGCTTCAACTAATGGATTATGAAAACAAGCATTTCAATTCTATTACCACTTAGAGCTGTCAATCAAACTGCTCACTTAACACTGATAATATTTGTATGTAAGATGAGTCACTGCAGAGTAAATCCTTTAATAGGAACCCTTAGGCTATGTAAACAGACAGAACCAAAAATCTAGCAGTATTTTTTTAACTCCAGACTCTTTTTAAAATTTAAAGCCCAGCACAGTTAAATCCATTGACTGTTCCAAAGACTTTTTGACAGTTCTGATGAGTTTTGACAGTTCTTTGACAGCTTGATAGTTTCTGCATTTAAGTTTATGCACTTTTTACGCACAATCCCCTGTATTTTAAACAATCCCAAAGCATGCTAAATCTACCCCAAAGAGTGCCATACTCGTCAAAGGTATCCTGGGACTATATCCAAAGCTATGTCCCAGCTATCCAAATGAATCCACCAAGTTCAGACTGGCGTAGTCGGGGAGAGGGTGGGTTGGCACTGCCGAACATCTGCAATTACTACTGGGCGGCTAATATAGCCATGCTTAGGAAGGGTGTAGTGGGGGAGGGGTTGGCATGGGAGCGGATGGAGTCTCATTTGCACATGTCGGGTTTCACATTTCTAGGCTGCTAACCTCACACTTCAATGGAGACAGGTGATGAATGAATGACAAACTGCTTTAGTAAAATGCATGTACGAGCCCCAGCCTACTCCAGTCCCGTCCTGCAAAATAGGAAATACTCTGATTGGGGGCGGGGCTTAGGTTTTTCCTTCATTTTACGATATCTGGGCCTAAGACTCTCAGAATAGGACAGGGATCGATTCTAGTACAATCCGCTGGGTAGGAATGTGTCATACCACATGTTCAATCAACCAAGGAGCATTGTGAGAGCTCATGATAATTAAAGAAAAATGTATTGTGGATGTTCCTGGATTAATCATTTTGTCTTTTGGTTCAAGATAGGACCAGATTGTGGCTATTAGATTGAGTGAGTTTATCGTTGTGTATCAGAGAGCCCTCCTGTAGGGTCATGAATGCCTCTATTTCCTCTCTAAATTCAGGAACCTGGGGCGTCATTCTCCGACCCCCCAGCGGATCGGAGAATGGCCGTTGGCCGCCGTGAATCCCGCCCCCGCCAGTTGCCAAAGTCTCCGGTACCGGAGATTGGGCAGGGGCGGGAATCGGGCCGCGCCGGTTGGCGGGCCCCCCGCTCGATTCTCCGGCCCGGATGGACCGAAGTCCCGCCGATAAATTGCCTGTCCCGCCGGCGTAAATTAGAGTACCTATTTACCGGCGGGACAAGGCGGCGAGGGCGGGCGCCCCCACGGTGGCCTGGCCCGCGATCGGGGCCCACCGATCCGCGGGCGGGCCTGTGCCGTGGGGGCACTCTTTCCCTTCCGCCTCCGCCACGGTCTCCACCATGGCGGAGGCGGAAGAGACTCTCCCCACTGCGCATGCGCGGGAAGCTGTCGGCGGTTGCTGACGCTCCCGCGCATGCGCCGCCCGGGGATGTCATTTCCCCGCCGGCTGGCGGGGCAACAAAGGCCGTTTCCGCCAGCTGGTGGGGCGGAAATTCCTCCGGCGCGGCCTAGCCCCTCAATGTTGGGGCTCGGCCCCCAGAGATGCGGAGCATTCCGCACCTTTGGGGCGGCGCGATGCCCATCTGATTGGCGCCGTTTTGGGCGCCAGTCGGCGGACATCGCGCCGTTTGGGGAGAATTTCGCCCCTAATGTCTGGCTTCCTGACAGACCCTGAACAGGCACAGGAGACAAGTCAGAGTCAACTCTGTGAAAAGGAGCAGAGTAGAACGAGAGGCCAGGCGTGTGTGGGGTGGGGCCATTTCTCACTCAGGAAATACATCTATTGATCTATTTATTTTTACAGAATACTGTGGGCATCTCCTTGGAAACCTCCAGGTTCTATCCCATGGTACAATTTATCTCCAGGTCATTTCCCTTCCCACATGATCGATTAAAGCAGTATCACGTGGCATCACCTTCCACCGTGCACCCAATCAGAATGCAGCATTGAATAAATAGAGACATAGGACATACAGTGCAGAAGGAGGCCATTGGGCCCATCGAGTCTGCACCAACCCACTTAAGCCCTCACTTCCACCTTATCCCCGTAACCCAATAACCCACTCAGGGATAGGACGGGAATGCTGCACAATTTGTGACAGAGTTAAACTTATTAGACACACTGTAAGTCTATCACTGATACTCCAATACCATCTAAACTTGTGTGAACAGCGTTAAACTAAATGCAAAAAGTGATCAAACTTCTAAAATGTGCCAGTGTAGTGTACAGCAGATGATTGATCACATTGAGTGTGCTGAGATTTTGAGCTTGATAAAAAGCTATCAAAACGTATAACTTGAGTGGGGACTAATTGGGAACGGGTGGCAAGGTTTGGTCTGATAGACTGAAAAATGAAAGGGTTAACAACTGCACTGAGGGAAAGAATGTCTCAATCTCATGATGGAGGGGATGTGAGAGTTCCAGCTAAGGCATAAGCAAGACTGAAGAATGCAGATATCGCTGATGGGAGAACGATGCCTGAATGATTAAACTGAGGTGTTCCATCACGAGAGCACAGGGCCACCTGAATGAAGACTGTCAATTGATGCTTAACCAAAATGGACAGAGCGGCAGGAGGAAGAGAAACATCAGGAACAAAACAGAACAGAAGTCAGGACATAACTGCTGACCCGTACAAATAAACTAGTATCCCTCGGGGAATCTGAACAACTGGGAATTATTGATTTGAGAGCCTAGATAGCGAACCTCTGACAGTGCGGCACTCCCTCAGTACTGACCCTCTGACAGTGCCGCACTCCCTCAGTACTGACCCTCTGACAATGCGACACTCCCTCAGTACTGACCCTCTGACAGTGTGGCACTCCCTCAGCACTGACCCTCTGACAGTGCGGCACTCCCTCAGTACTGACCCTCTGACAGTGTGGCACTCCCTCAGCACTGACCCTCTGACAGTGCGGCACTCCCTCAGTACTGACCCTCTGACAGTGCGGCGCTCCCTCAGTACTGACCCTCTGACAGTGCAGCACTCCCTCAGTACTGACCCTCTGACAGTGCAGCACTCCCTCAGTACTGACCCTCCGACAGTGCAGCACTCCCTCAGTACTGACCCTCTGACAGTGCCGCACTCCCTCAGTACTGACCCTCTGACAATGCGACACTCCCTCAGGACTGACCTTCTGACAGTGCAGCACTCCCTCAGTACTGACCCTCTGACAATGCGACACTCCCTCAGGACTGACCTTCTGACAGTGCGGCACTCCCTCAGTACTGACCCTCTGACAGTGCAGCACTCCCTCAGTACTGACCCTCTGACAATGCGGCACTCCCTCAGGACTGACCATCTGACAGTGCGGCACTGCCTCAGCACTGACCCGCTGACAGTGCGGTACTCCCTCAGTACTGACCCTCTGACAGTGCAGCACTCCCTCAGTACTGACCCTCTGACAGTGCAGCACTCCCTCAGTACTGACCATCTGACAGTGCGGCACTGCCTCAGCACTGACCCGCTGACAGTGCGGTACTCCCTCAGTACTGACCCTCTGACAGTGCAGCACTCCCTCAGTACTGACCCTCTGACAGTGCAGCACTCCCTCAGTACTGACCCTCTGACAGTGCGGCACTCCCTCAGTACTGAACCTCTGACAGTGCAGCACTCCCTCAGTACTGACCCTCTGACAGTGCGGCACTCCCTCAGTACTGACCCTCTGACAATGCGGCACTCCCTCAGTACTGACCCTCTGACAGTGCGGCACTCCCTCAGTACTGACCCTCTGACAGTGCGGCACTCCCTCAGTACTGACCATCTGACTGTGCAGCACTCCCTCAGTACTGACACTCTGACAGTGCGGTACTCCCTCTGTACTGACCTTCTGACAGTGCAGCACCTCCTCAGTACTGACCCTCTGACAGTGCAGCACTCCCTCAGTACTGACCCTCTGACAGTGCGGCACTCCCTCAGTACTGAGCCTCTGACAGTGCGGCACTGCCTCAGTACTGACCCTCTGACTGTGCAGCACTCCCTCAGTACTGACCCTCTGACAGTGCATCACTGCCTCAGTACTGACCCTCTGACAGTGCAGCACTGCCTCAGTACTGACCCTCTGACAGTGCAGCACTCCCTCAGTACTGACCATCTGACAGTGCGGCACTGCCTCAGCACTGACCCGCTGACAGTGCGGTACTCCCTCAGTACTGACCCTCTGACAGTGCAGCACTCCCTCAGTACTGACCCTCTGACAGTGCGGCACTCCCTCAGTACTGACCCTCTGACAGTGCAGCACTCCCTCAGTACTGACCCTCTGACAGTGCAGCTCTCCCTCAGTACTGACCGTCTGACAGTGCGACGCTCCCTCAGTACTGACCCTCTGACTGTGCGGCACTCCCTCAGTACTGACCCTCTGACAGTGCGGCCCTCCCTCAGTGCTGACCCTCCAACAGTGCAGCACTCCCTCTGTACTGACCCTCTGACAGTTTCATTTCTGGGATGTGTACGGTAGCACAGTGGTTAGCATAGTTGCTTCACAGCTCCAGGGTCCCAGGTTCGATTCCCGGCTTGGGTCACTGTTTTTGTGGAGTCTGCACGTTCTCCCAGTGTCTGCAAGGGTTTCCTCCGGGTGCTCCGATTTCCCCCCCCCAGTCTTAAGATGTGCAGGTTAGGTGGACTGGCCATGCTAAATTGCCCTTAGGGTCCAAAAATGGTTGGGCGGGGTTACGGAGATAAGATGGAGGTGTGGGCTTAGGTAGGGTGCTCTTTCAAGGGGCTGGTGCAGACTTGATGGGCTGAATGGCCTCCTACTGCACTGTAAATTCTATGTGGCCAAGCCAATATTAATTGCTCATTCCTATTTGTCCAAGCGTCGGTGATATTGAATTACCTTCTTAACAACTTGTTGGGCCATTTAATAATAATAATAATAATAATAATAATAATAATAATAATGGCTTATTGTCACAAGTGGGCTTCAATGAACTTACTGTGAAAAGCCCCTAGTCGCCACATTCCGGCACCTGTTTGGGGAGGCCGGTACGGGAATTGCACCCGCGCTGCTGGTCTTGTTCTGCCAGCTATTTAGCCCACTGTGCTAAGCCAGTCCCGCCGAAAGGAAGTTAAGATTCACTCATGTCGTATGGTTCGGGAGTCATGGATAGTCCAGCTGGTGATGGCCTCCCTGAGGATATTCGTGAAGCAGACGGTTTTTACCACATCAGCAGTTTCAGGATCACCGTTCCTGATACTTTTTATTCCCGTGAACTTTATTGAATTTAAATTCACCAGCTGCTGTGGTGACATTTGAGCTCTTGTCTGGGCACCATTCTCCGAGGCTGGCAGAGTGTGTGCCCAGTGCCAGTGTGCTGCAGGCCCTGTCTCTGAGGCTGGCAGAGTGTGTGCCCAGTGCCAGTGTGCTGCAGGCTCTGTCTCTGAGGCTGGCAGAGTGTGTGCCCAGTGACACTGTGCTGCAGGCTCTGTCTCCGAGGCTGGCAGAGTGTGTGCCCAGTGACAGTGTGCTGCAGGCCCTGTCTCCGAGGCTGGCAGAGTGTGTGCCCAGTGACACTGTGCTGCAGGCTCTGTCTCCGAGGCTGGCAGAGTGTGTGCCCAGTGACACTGTGCTGCAGGCTCTGTCTCTGAGGCTGGCAGAGTGTGTGCCCAGTGCCAGTGTGCTGCAGGCTCTGTCTCCGAGGCTGGCAGAGTGTGTGCCCAGTGCCAGTGTGCTGCAGGCTCTGTCTCTGAGGCTGGCAGAGTGTGTGCCCAGTGACAGTATGCTGCAGGCTCTGTCTCCGAGGCTGGCAGAGTGTGTGCCCAGTGACACTGTGCTGCAGGCTCTGTCTCCGAGGCTGGCAGAGTGTGTGCCCAGTGACACTGTGCTGCAGGCCCTGTCTCCGAGGCTGGCAGAGTGTGTGCCCAGTGCCAGTGTGCTGCAGGCTCTGTCTCCGAGGCTGGCAGTGTGTGTGCCCAGTGACAGTGTGCTGCAGGCTCTGTCTCCGAGGCTGGCAGAGTGTGTGCCCAGTGACACTGTGCTGCAGGCTCTGTCTCCGAGGCTGGCAGAGTGTGTGCCCAGTGCCAGTGTGCTGCAGGCTCTGTCTTCGAGGCTGGCAGAGTGTGTGCCCAGTGACACTGTGCTGCAGGCTCTGTCTCCGAGGCTGGCAGAGTGTGTGCCCAGTGACAGTATGCTGCAGGCTCTGTCTCTGAGGCTGGCAGAGTGTGTGCCCAGTGACAGTATGCTGCAGGCTCTGTCTCTGAGGCTGGCAGACTGTGTGCCCAGTGACAGTGTGCTGCAGGCCCTGTCTCTGAGGCTGGCAGAGTGTGTGCCCAGTGACAGTATGCTGCAGGCTCTGTCTCTGAGGCTGGCAGAGTGTGTGCCCAGTGACAGTGTGCTGCAGGCTCTGTCTCCGAGGCTGGCACAGTGTGTGCCCAGTGACAGTGTGCTGCAGGCTCTGTCTCTGAGGCTGGCAGAGTGTGTGCCCAGTGACACTGTGCTGCAGGCTCTGTCTCCGAGGCTGGCAGAGTGTGTGCCCAGTGACACTGTGCTGCAGGCTCTGTCTCCGAGGCTGGCAGAGTGTGTGCCCAGTCACACTGTGCTGCAGGCTCTGTCTCCGAGGCTGGCAGAGTGTGTGCCCAGTGACAGTGTGCTGCAGGCTCTGTCTCCCAGGCTGGCAGAGTGTGTGCCCAGTGACAGTATGCTGCAGGCTCTGTCTCCGAGGCTGGCAGAGTGTGTGCCCAGTGACAGTGTGCTGCAGGCCCTGTCTCAGAGGCTGGCAGAGTGTGTGCCCAGTGCCAGTGTGCTGCAGACTCTGTCTCCGAGGCTGGCAGAGTGTGTGCCCAGTGACAGTGTGCTGCAGGCTCTGTCTCCGAGGCTGGCAGAGTGTGTGCCCAGTGACAGTATGCTGCAGGCTCTGTCTCCGAGGCTGGCAGAGTGTGTGCCCAGTGACAGTGTGCTGCAGGCCCTGTCTCCGAGGCTGGCAGAGTGTGTGCCCAGTCACACTGTGCTGCAGGCTCTGTCTCTGAGGCTGGCAGAGTGTGTGCCCAGTGACACTGTGCTGCAGGCTCTGTCTCCGAGGCTGGCAGAGTGTGTGCCCAGTGACAGTATGCTGCAGGCTCTGTCTCTGAGGCTGGCAGAGTGTGTGCCCAGTGACAGTGTGCTGCGATGAGTAATCCAGAGACCCAGGGTAATGATCTGGGGACCGGGTTTCCAATCCCATCCCGGCAGGTGATGGAATTTAAACTCAATAAAAACCTGGAATTAAAAGTCTAACGATGACCATGAAACCATTGTCGATTGTCGTAAAAACCCATCTGGTTCACTAATCTCCTTTAGGGAAGGAAATCTGCCGTCCTTACCCGGTCTGGCCTACACGTGACTCCAGACCCACAGCAATTGGGTTGACTCTTAAATACCCTCAAGGGCAATTAGAGATGGGCAATAAATGCTGGCACAACCTGCGATGCCCACGTCCCATGAACGAATAAAAAAAAATTATTTGATCATTGGACTGTAATTAACAACATCCTGAATATGAGGAGAATGATTCATATTTAATGGTTATTTAACGGGCATTTACTATTCTTCATCCACAGTAAATAGCGGCTGTAACTCAGAATATTAAAAACGCAATCTGAATCCCGCTCACGTGCTTCTGTTTTTCACAAAGATTTGATCTCACACCGTGTGATTTGCAGCAACCTGCCATTCAGCTGGAGGATCGCCCTTCTCAACAGTTAACAGCTTTTAATTGTGGTTTTGTAGCATTAGTCCTTTGTAGCGAGATTGTAAATAACGTGTTATTAATTCATTACAATCTTGTATGTTTGTCGGTCATTATCTATTAGCGGAGTGTCTGAGCTGCCAGTCAGATTGTCTAAACCCCGCAGAATGTACAGGAATAAATCATTCATTTCAGTGTTGAATTATTTACTCCTGTTGAATGTATTAATTTGCTGTTATCTGGGTGGTTGTTCTTTGCAGTGATTCAGTTGGGAGTTTGTTGCAGTGATCCAGCATTGCAGCAACACATTTTACTGAGAATAGGTAAACACTGTGAAACATTAATCTTCAAACTGGCGGCTGAATGGGAGGGGCTGAGAGTGCATGGCAGCAGGAAGACCCTCTGTCAGGGCTTGGGAGCAAATGGCTTCTGTGAGCCCAGGTTCCTGAATCCTGAGTTTCTGCCCCACTGCCTCCTCAGGATTACAGACCTGCGGATGTTTGAATTGAGCCCTGTGATGGTGTGCAGGCTTCAACCCTTACTCCAACGTGCAAACTCCCACGAGCCTGCTCACGCTACAGGCTCAGTTTCCCCAGAAAATGTTAATTGGCCGGTGACTAGTGTGGTGATATGCATCACTGTAAATACACAAGGGGTTAATGTGAACACACTACACCTAGCTAGACACTAGAGGGAGCACCAGAGACATCATGACACACAGACATTCAACCAATAGGTCAGTAAGATAGGACACGCCCAATGGGCAGTCACGACACACCCAAACGTGACACTACCACAGGGGGGCATTCCACCAACCCATATAAAAGGACATAGCACACATGCTCAGTCTCTTTCCAGTGGAGACACTTAGTGAGTACAGACTGGATTGATTGAAACACATCATACCCACCACGTGGATCGTAGCAGACTGGTTCGTCAGTCTGAGTAGCTTTAGAAGGATTAACAGGAGAGTCGAATCCAAGTAGGAGAATCATTAACAGTTTAATAAATGTGTTGAAGCTATCGCCAAGTCTGAACCTTCCTTTGTCAGAGTGCACATCAAGGAAGCAGCTTATGCTACGTCAAGAGCAGAACAAAACATGGTACCAGTGAGTGACTGTTTAAATCCATATAGTTTCAACTCAGCAAACCATGACAACCAGCAACAGCACCCAGGCAAGATGATCGAGATTCCGGTTCCACAGCGGCTCAGGTGCCACGGCAATCTCAATGCAAACTGGCGTGCGTTCAGGCAAAGGTTTGAGATCTTCCTGGTAGCAGCCGACTTACAAGACGTGGCCGATGCTGAAAAGACAGAGCTTCTGCTCACCATCGCGGGTGCAAATGCAGAACAAATCTTCAAAACCTTCAAGTTCTCCAGAGGGCAAGAAAAGGGAGACTTCCAGACAGTCCTGGATAAGTTTGAATAATACTGCGAGGAAAACACAAAGAAACTAACAGAAAACGGTAAAAGAGGTGCCAATACTAACCACGAGGCCGAGGTAGGCGAGCAAAGAATAGCAATTTTGATTGGTGGCCATCTTGGACAAGGTGCCGCACATGCGCAGTTGAAAGAAGGGCGCAGAGTAAAGGAACAGCGATCTGCGCATGCGCAATTGCTTCCTATGCTCTACGTCACAAGCTTTGTGATGTCAGAGGCCCCGGACCACGCCCAAATAAAGGGGAAATGTCCCAAAACAAGAAAATAAGTTTTTTAAAGCCTCAAAACAAGATTCTTTCACCTGGAACGACAGCACAATGCCTGAACTTCGACCAGTAGCTGAAAGTAACCTCCGCAGAACCCTGCAACAAGCAGTTAGCACCGCCCAAAGAGATGATATAGTCCTTGAAGACTACGACTCAGACCTTGATTTCTTCTTTGGACATCGCGAGCCCAATGCCAGCTCCGACTCAAAACGTGATGATATGGTTCTAGAAGACTACGACTCAGACGATGATTTAAACTTTGGAGATGGTGACCCCACTACCAAATCCGAACCGCGCCAAGATGTGTTGCACAGTGACGGATCCGACACAGACTCGGATGTGTTCTTCAGATTTGAGAATCTTCAGCCCATCATATATGACATCCCGACTCACGAGTGTAGGATTATGCTGCGGCCTGACACCAAGAGACAGAGAGCAGCACAAGCCCACAGAGAGCGGCCTGCTGCCACACAGAGAGTGGTCCACGCACCACAAAGAGATCCCGACTCCACACAGAGAGTGGTCCACGCACCACAAAGAGACCCTGACTCCACACAGAGAGTGGTCCACGCACCACGAAGAGATCCCGACTCCACACAGAGAGTGGTCCACGCACCACAAAGAGACCCCGACTCCACACAGAGTGGTCCACGCACCACGAAGAGACCCCGACTCCACACAGAGAGTGGTCCACGCACCACGAAGAGACCCTGACTCCACACAGAGGGTGGTCCATGCACCACGAAGAGACCCCGACTCCACACAGAGAGTGGTCCACGCAGCACGAAGGGTCCCAGCCTCCACACAGAAAGCGATGAAAGACTCCACAGCGAGACAACTGCACGTCTCCACACAGAAAGTGACTCCAGTGACACAAGCCTCCACAGCGAGCTCATGGACAGACTCCACGATAGAAGCAACGCAAGACTCCAGAGCGCAGTCCTTGCATGAACAAGAAGTGATGACAGTCTCCACAGCGAGACCAATGCATGATTCCACACAAGGAACGCTGCAAGGCTCCACAGAGGGAGTGACACAAGCCTCCACAGCGAGCTCGTGGACAGACGCCACAATGGAACGAACGCAAGACTCCAGAGCGCAGTCCATGCATGAACAAGACCATGAGGGTCTAGCAACCTCATCTGAACAACCAGCAGCAGACGATGCAAGTCTGCCACGCTCAAGTGAACAACAGAAAGACTCTGACAGTCTACCACGCTCAAGTGTACAGCAAGAAGCCTATGACAGTCCACCAGAATATATGAGCCACCAGAAGATGACTCTGGCAGTCTACCCAGCTCAAGTGAACGACAAGAAGACACTGAGGCTCTACCCACTGTAAGTGAGACAAGTGACGACGGCATCCCACTTCCCATACCAGATGTGCAACGTGACAGACCTCAGCTAGAATGTACAGAGGCGCTCGGCAATCACAGTGAGACTACTGGTGACACCACGTTACTTCAAACCTCATTCGCTCGAGCCTCTCCACAAGCAAATGCATTCCTGACTGTTTTGACTCCTGAAGGGGAGCATCACGAAACCTCAGAAGATTCAAGTGAACCTGAAATGACTCCAGACGGGAGCGCCGCGAACTCAGTGACGGCACGCTCAAGGAAACAGTAGATGCCACAAAGCACGCTGACATGAGTAACTGTGTGAAGGACTCGTATTATCCACAGAGTGTGGTCCTTGAGCGCAACAAACACGACAAGAAAACCAACCAACACAACCTATGAAAACCATATCGAAGACAACGACACGAAGCATACCAGAGGCAACAACGTCGACAACAAGCACGACAAAAGCAACACCAATGGAACTACGACTGGTACGACATGGTACAACTCTGCAAATGTGGGACACTGTTACTGCTCAGCTCAGTACTATGACATACCATGGCAGGACGACACAGATTGCATACATCGCTATCACAAGCATCGAAAGAAAAAAAGAGTCCACATCAGACAACAAAGTGATTTGACCACTTCTTGGTTCCTTACGCACAGGGACACTGACGCCGTTTACAAAGCAATGCCACCATCAACATCACCAACTCACCAACCAGGCAAGAATGCCACTCAACCATAATAATTAATGAACTTTGGACTCATACATATGATTTGGACTTACTGTGTAATCATCACAGTCATCATAACTTGTACATAGCATCACTTATCTACCTGTTTTTGTTCAATTTTCTTTAACACTGTACAGAAAATATGTAACACGAAAAAAGGGGGGATGTGGTGATGTGCATCACTGTAAATACACAAGGGGTTAATGTGAACACACTACACCTAGCTAGACATTAGAGGGAGCACCAGAGACATCATGACACACACAGTCATTCAACCAATAGGTCAGTAAGATAGGACACGCCCAATGGGCAGTCACGGCACACCCAAATGTGACACTACCACAGGGGGGCATTACACCAACCCATATAAAAGGACACAGCACACATGCTCAGTCTCTTTCCAGTGGAAGCTCTGTGAGTACAGACACAGGATTGATTGAAACACATCACACCCACCATGTGGATTGTAGCAGACTGGTTTGTCAGCCTGAGTAGCTAAAGAAGGATTAACAGGAGAGTCGAATCCAAGTAGGAGAATTGTTAATAATTTAATAACCATGTTAAAGCTATCTCCAAGTCTGAACCTTCCTTTGTCAGAGTGCAAATCAAGGAAGCAGCTTTTGCTACGTCAAGAGCATAACAAAACAACTGGTTCACCCTCGTGTTTGTGAAGCCATCATCGGGTTTCTCTGCCGTCTCTTTGTGCTCCAGTGTTACGCTGTGTGGGTGGCAAAATCCCAACAAGCTAAAGAGAACAATATTTCGAAAAGCGGCATTGGTCGATGGCAAGTAGCGCACAGGGTGATGAGCTATCAGATCACCAGGACAGCCAGTGGGGCAGTGACTACCTCCAATCAGTCCTCCTGGCTGAGGCAGAATTGTCTTCAACCACAATCTGTAACCTCCTGGCCCAGCATATCCCCCACTCCCCCATTACCACCCAACCAAAAGATCAACCCTGGTTCAGTGAAGAGTGCAGGAGAGCGTGCCAGGAGCAACATCAGGCAGACCGGAAAATGAGGTGTCGACCTGGTGAAGCTACAACACAGGACTACTTATGTGTCAAACAACATAAGCGGCAAATAATAGACAGAGCTCAGTGATTCCACAATGAACACATCAGATCTAAGCTCTGTAGTCATGCCACATCCAGCTGTGAATGGCGGTGGATAATTAAACAACTCACGGGAGGAGGAGGCTCCACAAATATCCCCATCCTCAGTGATGGAGGAACCTGGCACATTGTGCAAAAGACAATCTTCAGCCTGAAGTGCCGAGTGGATGATGCATCTCGGTCTCCTCCGGAGGTCCCCAGCATCACAGATGTCAGTCTTCAGCCAATATGATTCACTCCACGTGGTATTAAGAAACAGCTGAAGGCACTAGATACTGCAAAGGCTATGGGCACCGACAATATCCCGCACTCCTAGCCAAACTGTTCCACTGCAGCTACAACACTGACCCGGCAATGTGGGAAATTGCCCAGGTGTGTCCTGTACACAAGGAACAGGACAAATCCAACCCAGCCAGTAATATAGACTAGCCAGCTCTACCGAGCCACTCTTGATGATGGACATTGACGTCCCCACCCAGAGTACATTCTGTGCTGTTGCCACTCTCAGTGCTTCCTCCAAGTAGTGTTCAACATGGAGGAGTAACTGATTCATCAGCTGATGGTGGCCAGTACCTGGTAATCAGCAGGAGGTTTCCTTGCCCTTATTTAACCTGAAGCCATGAGACCTCATGGGGTCCAGAGGTGATGTTGAGGACTCCCAGGACAACTCCCACCCGACTGTGTCCCACTGTGCCGGCCCCTCTGCTGGGTCTGTCCTGCCAGTGATACAGGACATACCCAGGAATGGTGACAGTGGTGTCTGGGACATTGTCTGTAAGGTATGAGTCTGTGAGTATGACTATGTCAGGCTGTTGCTTGACTAGTCTGTGAGACAGCTCTCCCATCTTCGGCACAAGCCCCCAGATGTTAGTAAGGAGGACTTAGCAGGGTCGGCACAGCTGGGTTTGCATTTGTCGCTTCCGGTGCCTGGGTCGATGCCGGGTGGTCTGTCCGCTTTTAGTCATAGATTCATCGAGTCATATAGCACAGAAAAGGCCATTCGGCCCATCGCACCTGCTCCGGTCAAAAACAATCATCCAAGTATTCTAATCCCATTTTCCAGCACTTGGCCCAAAGCCATGACATCACAAGTGCTGATCTAAATACTTCTGAAATGTTATGAGGGTCTCTGCCTCCACCACCCATTCAGGCAGCGAGTTCCAGACTCCCACCTCCCTCTCGATGAAAACATTTTTCCTCACATCCCCTCTAACCCTCCTGCCCCTTACCTTAAACCCCTGCCCCCTGGTCATTGACCCCTCCACCAAGGGGGAAAGTTTCTTTCTGTCCGCTCTATCTGTGTCCCTCATAATTTTACCCATCTCAATCATGTCCCCCCTCAGTCTCCTCTGCTCCAAGGATAACAACCCCAGTCTATCCAATCACCCTTCATAACTGAAACTCTCGAGCCCAGACAACATCCGGGTAAATCTCCTCCGCACCCTTTCCAGTGGCGATCACATCCCTCCTGTAATGTGGATTCCAGAACTGCACACAATACTCCAGCTGTGGCCTGACCAACGTTTGATACAGTTCCAGCTCTTAAACTCTGTGCCTCGGCTAATGAAGGCAAGTACACCATTTGCCTTCTTAACCACTGTATCCACCTGCTCTGACCAGTGTACATGCACACCAAGGTCCCCCTGATCCTCGGTGCTTCCCAGGGTCCTGCAGTTTATCCTGTATTCCCTCGCCTTGTTTGTCCTGCCCAAGTGCATCACCCCACACTTATCCAGATTGAATTCCATTTGCCACTGACCAGCCCGTCTATATCCTCCTGTAATCGAAAGCTATCCTCCTAATTATTTACCACCCCACCAATTTTAATTCCTTTTTCATGTGTTTGTGTAGTGGTTGAATACAAGTGAGTGGCTTGCTGGGCATTTCAGAGGATATTTAAGAGTCAACTTCACTGCTGTGAGTCTGGAGTCACACGTAGAAATAAGGATGGCAGAATTAAGGTCTGGAAGGAATGGACCACAGGACCAATAGGCCAGCAAGCTGATGACTTCACATAAACAAACTCTTTGTAACACAAGTGAACCAAACAATGGCAGCACTCGCAAAGTGAAGCTCACTTTGAACACAAGCTCTTAATGCAAACAGGTCAGAAACAAAAAGATGCCTTGTTCAATTTGTTGAGTTGAACATGCAATTGCTGAATCTGACTCGGACTCTCCAGAGAATAAGTATCCTTTCCAATGACTCACGATGCTCAGAGCTGAATCTGGAAGATCTTTTTTCACTTTAATTATGGTGTATTAATTGCTTTGAGCTGCTGCATTATTTTCCCGTCTAATTTCCTAATCGTAAATTTATTCCTTCTCCAGAGACAGTGAGAGCTTCTGAATAGTAAAAGCTACAATACTGACTTGGGGAGCGCTCCTGATTCTTCTGGTGATTGGAGGTGGAACGAATTTGAATAAAAAGTTAGAATTTTAATCCTGCTGCTGAGTTTCAGTTCGGCAAGTTTCAATTTCACTGAATGCGATGGAACTTTGACTCAACAATGTCCTTATTGTTTATACCAACTTCTTCACCTCAAAGTGAGCTGCAGGCTGTGAAGCATGTTAGCACTGTTGCTTCACAGCTCCAGGGTCCCAGGTTCGATTCCCGGCTTGGGTCACTGTCTTTGCAGACTCCGCACATCCTCCCCGTGTGTGCGAGGGTTTCCTCCGGGTGCTCTGGTTTCCTCCCACAGTCCAAAGATGTGCAGGTTAGGTGGGTTAGCCATGACAGAATTGTCCCTTAGTGTCCAAAAAGGTTAGGTGGGGTTGCTGGGTTACGGGGATAGGGTAGAGTCGTGGGCTTAAGTTGGATGCTCTTTCCCAAGGGCCGGTGCAGACTTGATGGGCCGAATGGCCTCCTTCTGCACTGTAAAGTCTATGATTCTAGAATTGAAAGGTTTTACTTCCAGACAGATAGAGACCACTTCAGAGAAAGCCACAGGACCAGGAAGTGGTCCGACAGCGGTTAATGGGAGTTGGGATGTGGGGGTGAAACTGATGTGCAGCCTGCAGGCCTTTGCTTGGGCGGAGCCTGATGACGGGTGTTTAGGGAGTCTGGGAGAAGCACTGCTGCTCTTCCTGGACTACAATCAGTGCAATGAAGGAACTTACCTTCTCTTCATCAAAGTCCTCACCTCTCTCCAGCTGCCTGGTTGCCAAGGCCAAGAAAACCTGGCCACTTACTGTGCAGCATGAGTCCATTAGCCTTGTTAAAATAGTTAGATGACCAATCTTCTCCCTGCCCTGCCTTGAGGAGTCGGCAACTTAGAGTTGTGTTTGAGATTTTAAAATTTTACACATCTCACACGACCCTAACTCGCCCATGTTTTGGCGGTGCAAGTGTCCCAATTATCTCTTTCTCTCTCTACAAATACTGTCTGACCTGCTGCGTAAGGATGTTCTGCTGCTGCCGGGTTTTGGTGGGACACAGCTTGAGTAATTTGTGCAATTTTGACCTCCAATTTTAAGGAGGTTGTTTCTTCCAAGTGGGGAATCTAGAACACAGCGACACAGCCTCAGGATAAGAGGTTTATTATTTGGGACCGAGTTTAGCTCAGTGGCCTAGACAGCTGGTCTGTGATGCATAACAAGGCGAGCAGCGCGGGTTCAATTCCCGTACCAGCTGAGAATTCTGAATTCTCCCTCTGTGTGCCTGAACAGGCGCCGGAATGTGGCGACTAGGGGTTTTTCACAGTAACTTCATTGCAGTGTGAATGTAAGCCCACTTGTGACAATAAAAAAAGAGAAAAAGATTTCTTCACTCAGAGGTTTGTGAATCTTTGGAATTGTCCAACCCTCGGGTTTTTGGACGTTCCATCATTGGATGTAGAGTGACGTTGATACGTGTTTGATCTCTCAGCAAATCAAGGGGTTTGGTGAGTGGGTCAGCAAGTGGAGTGAGATAGAAAATCAAGCATCATCGTATTGAATGGTGAAGCAGCCTCGAGAGACTGAGTAATCTATTCCTGCTCCTCTTTTGAACGTTCTCTGTAAAGCAATTAAAATGAGTTGAAAAGTCACAATTCCTTTTTGGTTTTCTCATCTCATTCTTTCAAAGAAGCTGCAATGTCCTTTCACCCTTGCCCTTCTGCAGAGATCTTTTAGTCAGATTGTTTCAGTTAATTTAAACGATTATTAATCTGGATTTCTTTGGCTATCTGCAGGTAATACTAACCGGGTTGGTCAAAGGAGTGGTGGAGCATTATCCAATTAGGGAGGCCACCTCTCGTCAACAGTTTTTCCAAGCTTTTCGGAGAAACTTGATGAATTTTGTAGTCATTGTCCCAAAATAGACATGGATGAGGCCGGTCATTCACCCCCATTCTAGCTCATCCATCCAGAAGGAACCCACAGCAATCCAGCATTAACAAAGCAAAGTGGACCCAGCTCAAGCCTGGTTCATGGCTTTAGTCGACCATGAAGGGAGTTCACACCAAGTTGAAGAAAGAAATAAAGTTTTTTTTACAATACCTAATATTTATATAAGCACGAAGGATCACAGCCGGGTCTCTCCTCGCTGTTGGTACCTAAACTGGCCGGTTTTATACAGAGGTTTAGCTACACACGGTTTAAGGTCCCCCGCCCATTTTAACGGGGAACTCGTATTTAGCAAGGTTCATGAGGAGTTTAATCAATAATAATCTTTATTGTCACAAGTAGGCTTACATTAACACTGCAATGAAGTTACTGCAAAAATCCCCTAGTCTCCACATACCGGCACTTGTTCGGGTACACAGAGGGAGAATTCAGAATGTCCAAATTATCTAATAGCACGTCTTTCGGGACTTGTGGGAGGAAACCGGAGCACCCGGAGGAAACCCACGCAGACACGGGGAGAACGTGCAGACTCCGCACAGACAGTGACCCAAGCCGGGAATTGAACCCAGGTTCCTGGTGCTGTGAAGCAACAGTGCTAACCACTGTACTACCGTGCCGCCCGATAATTGCCTCTTCGTAAACCCGTGCGGGTTAAGACAATGGCCCTCCCATGATTTTCTGCATTAAAAGCATAAAATACCATGAATTCAGCATTTTCAAAGTAATTGAATGGCTTTGAAACAAGATTCAAAGGATACACGAGGAAACGAGACAGTTTCTAGACTTGTCACTGAGGAGCAGTCAGTATTGGAGACAGAGAGAGATCACATAGCTGTCAGCACGAACGTAGTAGGATTAACACCCAAAACATTCCTCCAGCTCCTAGAAGCAATGTTGGGTTAGTCATTTTAAAAGCAGCTAATTAAAGTATTGTATTTGATGGAACGAGGAAATGACCTTTGAGAGAAAGGAAAATTCAGCATAACTTCTGAATTTAATTTGCCAATAAGTAAGAATGATGGCCTCTTATCTTTTTAGCACATTTTTCAAATACATCGAAACTTGTGCCATCATTTCCAGTGTTGGAGTTGCACATTGAGTTGCTGGAAATAGTCAGGCAGCGGATTAGCTCTGAAGTGTGCCGCCTTCTCTGTCACCTTGACGACATGTAAAATGGCAGCTTGCTGGATGTGGAGGCGAGGCAGTTAAAAACCTGCTTCCTCTCTGTGGAGATGGGCTTCTTACAATTGTAGCCATCTCAGATGGCCACCTGCAAAGGACCATGGGAATTATGGCCAACCCAGGACTCAGACACACTCCGAGCTTGTGTGTGTATTTGCAACCCAGGTAGCTAGACGCGATCGAAACCCCCGCTCGTTTGCATTCTAATGGCCCATTTCCCCAGAACAAAAGGACTGTACTCAGGTAACCGATACAGATGCAGACTAACCGGCGCCACTCCCTTTGCTAAGAAAGCCCAAACAGCCACGGTCAATGGCCGCTCAGGACACGCCCAGCCATCAAGGCACCCGCCCCTTTATTGGCCAGAATCGAAGGCAGTGATCGAAGCCTGCTGAATTATTGGGTCCAAAGCTAAGGACCGCCCCAAAGAGCGCGAAATCCAGAGGGATAAAAAGAGACACAGCCATGTGTTCGGTCTCTCTTGGCCCCGGCCTACGCGTAAAACCAAGTGTAGCATTACGACCAAAAGACAAGTTCAAGACCAACGATCGCTACCAGACGGATGTGCCCAGCAGAAACAGAGTCACTTCTTCCACCCAGCCACGCAAGACCCGGACAAAGGCCTTGTCCATCTGCAAAGAGCCGGTTGCCCTGAAGTTAAGTACAGGTTATTGTAGTTGTTTGGTGTAGTTTAACTTGTAGTGTTTTATGTTGCATATCAAAGTAATCCTTGTGTGTAAATAAACTATCTTTGAACTTGAACAGACTAACTGGTTGTGTGGTCTTTGATCGATAACCGGTAAAACCTTGTGGTGGTATCATTTGATACCTGGTGACTCTGAAAAGCAATATTATCATTAATAACTGCCAGATCTAGTTAATTTGGCAACATTATTGGTGACACTGGTGGGATAGTATTCCACTCATTAAAAAGAGAACATTATTGGTGACGCCGGTGCCGATTGGCAACACAGTTCACTTCCCTAACCTCTCCGCTCTCTGCCTCATTTTCATTGCAGCCTCTGGCAATACATTCGAGATGCTGTGTTCACTCACCAGCACAGGGATTTCATTATTATCCCATACCCATTGGGACTTGACAAACACACTCCTACTGCACAAGGTAATTTCCCTGTCAAACGTTCCGCAGTGAATTGAAATCGCACAGCTTACTGAATTTTTTTTGTTTGCAAAAAAAAAAAAAAGCTCCTGCAGCACACAAGAGGTCATTTCAAATGAATCTGAATGAATAGCCAATTTGAACTAGATGGTGATGTGCGGTTTTGAAATGTTATGGACTGAGAAACTCACAATAGACCTGTGACTTTCTATTAAGTTTGGTTTACAAGACACCTTCTATTTCTTTCATTTAAAGCGTTCAAATAATCCCGACTGCCATTCATTCCTCGAACGTCACCCAGCATCGGCCAGCACTCTGCCCCAAACAGAAAGGATGGGAGATTTCTCCTGTGGATGATTTCAGCAGTGGGACATACAAAGCTTTGGAAATATTTCACGCCCACCCACTGTTAAAGAAAATATTTTGAAGCTTGGAGTTCCTTTCAACTTCCATGGAAAACTGTCAGGAATCCCTATCACTCCATGCGTGCAAGGTTAGAACATAGAACAGTACAGCAAAGTACAGGCCCTTCAGCCCACGATGCTGTGCCGACCATTTATCCCAATCTAAGATCAACCCAACCTACACCCTATGTTATTCTCTAAGTCTGAATAGATATTGTAGACTTCAGTTAACACAAATACTTTATTCAATGGGTTTGTTCTGTTTCCAGAGCTTAACTAGATGTAAAACAGTTGTGAGGTATGACCAGGGAAGCTAAGGTAAGCTGCCTATGCTGAGCTGCCTCTGTCTGCTGCTGCTCACTAGCTCTGTGCTTTTGAAAGAGGCGGATCCTGCCTTGGGCTCGGCCCTTTATACCCGTCTCTGATGCTGCCCTCTAGTGATGCTGTGGTTGTTACATCTCTCTGTAGTCCCTGATACATGTGCACAGATGTACAGATGACTACACACCCCTTCAATTTACTGCTGTCCATCTGCCTGTCCAAGAGTCGCTTAAATATCCCGAATGACTCTGACTCCACCACCTCCGCTGGCAGTGCATTCCACACACCCACCACTCTCTGTGTAAAGAACCGACCTCTGACATCTCACCTATACCTTCCTCCAATCACCTTAAAATTATTTCCCACCGTGACAGCCATTTCCACCCTGGGGAAAAGTCTCTGGCTGTCCACTCTATCCATGCCTCTCATCACCTTGTCCACCTCTATCAAGTCACCTCTCTGCCTTCTTCGCTCCAGTGAAAAAAGTTACTGTGAAAAGCCTTTCTTCACAAGACATGCCCTCCAGCCCAGGCAGCATCCTGGTAAATCTCCTCTGTACCCTCTCCAAAGCATCCACACCCTGCCTATAATGAGGCGACCAGAACTGGACACAATATTCCAAGCGTGGTCTAACCAGGGTTTTATAAAGCTGCAGCAAAACCTCATGGCTCTTAAACTCAATCCCCCGTTAATGAAAGCCAACATACCATATGCCTTCTTAACAACTCTATCAACCTGGGTGGTAACTTTCAGGGATCTATGTACGTGGACCCCAAGATCCCTCTGTTCCTCCACACTTCCAAGAGTCCTGCCTTTAACCCTGTATTCAGCATTCAAATTCGACCTTCCAAAATTAATCACTTCACATTTATCAAGGTTGAACTCCATCTGCCACTTGTCAGCCCAGCTCTGCATCCTGTCAATGTCCTGTTGTAACCTGCAACAACCCTCAACACTATCTACAACTCCCCCAACCTTCGTGGCATCGGCAAACTTACTAACCCACCCTTCCACTTCCTCATCCAAGTCATTTATAAAACCCACAAAGAGCAGAGGTCCCAGAACAGATCCTTGCGGGACACCACTGGTCACCGATCTCCAGGCAGAATACTTTCCATCCACTACCACTCGCTGTCTTCTTTCGGCCAGCCAATTCTGTATCCAGACAGCCAAATTTCCCTGTATTCCCTGTATTGCCCCCTAGCTTTCTGAATGAGCTTACCATGGGGAACCTTATCAAATGCCTTACTGAAATCCATATACACCACATCCACTGTCCGACCTTCATCAATGTGTCTCGTCACATCCTCAAAGAATAGAGGCTGTTTAGCACAGGGCTAAATCGTTGGCTTTGAAAGCAGACCAAGGCAGGCCAGCAGCACGGTTCCATTCCCATAGCAGCCTCCCCGAACAGGCGCCGGAATGTGGCGACTAGGGTATTTTCACAGTAACTTCATATGAAGCCTACTTGTGACAATAAGCGATTTTCATTTTCATTTTCAAGAATTCAATGAGGCTTGTGAGGCAGGACCTGCCCCTCACATAGCCATGCTGACTATCTTTAATCAAACTATGTTTTTCTAAATAATCATAAATCCTATCTCTCAGAAACCTTTTCAATATTTTGTTCACCACAGGCGTAAGACTGATGGGTCTGTAATTCCCAGGGATTTCCCTATTACCTTTTTTGAACAGGGGAACAACATTCGCCTCCCTCCAATCATCCGGTACTACTTCAGTGGAGAGTGAGGACGTAAAGATCATCGCCAACGGCGCAGCAATCTCCTCTGTCGCTTCCCGCAGTAACCTTGGGTAGATCCCGACAGGCCCAGGGGACTTACCTATCCTGATGCTTTTCAAAATTTCCAGCACATCCTCCTTCTTAATATAACCTGTTTGAGTCTATTAACCTGGTTCACACTGTTCTCATGGGCAACGAGGTCCCTCTCTCTAGTGAATACTGAGAGAGGGACTCAGAATAGTGAATACTGAAACAAAGTATTTTTTTAGGGCCTCCCCCATCTCCTCAGACTCTAGGTACAAGTTCCCTCCACTATCCCTGATCGGCCCGACTCTCACTCTGATCATCCTCTTATTTCTCACATAAGTGTAGAACGCATTGGGGTTTCCCCTAATCCTTCCCGCCAGGGCTTTTTCATGCCCCCTTCTCACTCTCCTCAGTCCATTTTTGAGTTCCTTCCTGGCTACCTTGTAACCCTCTCGAGCCAAGTCAGATCCTTGCTTCCTCAACCTTACGTAAGCTTCCTTCTTCCTCTTGACTAGAAGCTCCACTTCTCTTGTCATCCAAGGGGGTGTGCTATTGGGGGGTCTATAGAATACTCCCAATAAAGTGACTGCTCCTTTCTTGTTTCTGACTTCCACCCATACTGACTCAGTAGACAAACCCTCCTCAACTACCTCCTTTTCTGAAGCTGTGGTGCACTCCCTAATTAACGGTGCTACTCCCCCTCCTCTTTTACCTCCCTCCCTATTCTTCTGAAAACATCTGAACCCCAGAACATCTAACAACCATTCCTGCCCCTGTGAAATCCATGTCTCCGTAATGGCCACAACATCATAGTTCTAAGTACTGATCCATGCTCTAAGTTCATCTCCCTTATTCCTGACACTCCTTGCATTGAAACAGACACACTTTAACCCATTCCACTGAGTGCAACTTTGCCCTATCAACAGTCTATTCTTCCTCACAGACTTGCTGCAGACTATTTCTGCCTGTTCAACAGCTACCCTGTCCTCTGATCCATAGCTCTGGTTCCCATCCCCCTGTCAAACTAGTTTAAACCCTCCCGAAGAGCTCTAGCAAACCTCCCACCCAGGATATTGGTGCCCCTCCAGTTTAGGTGCAATTCGTCTTTCATGTACAGGTCCCACCTTCCCCAGAAGATATCCCAATGATCCACATATCTGAAGCCTTCCCTCCTGCACCAGCCCTGTAGCCACGTGTTCAGCTGCACTCGCTCTGTTCCTTGCCTCACTAGCACGTGGCACCGGTAGCAATCCTGAGATCACTACTCTGCTTGTCCTGCTCTTTAGCTTCCAACATAACTCCCTAAAATCACTTTTTAGATCCTCATCCCTTTTCTTAGCTATGTCGTTGGTGCCTATGTGCACCACGACTTCTGGTTGCTCCCCCTTCCCCTTAAGAATCCTGTAGACTCGATCCGAGACATCCCTGGCCCTGACACCCGGGAGGCAACATACCTTCCGGGAGTCTCGCTCGCGACCACAGAACCTCTTATCCGTTCCCCTAACCATTGAATTTCCTATTACTATTGCTTTTCTATTCTCCCCCATTCCCTTCTGAGCAACAGGGCCAGACTCAGTGCCAGAGACCTGGCCGCTAGGGCCTTCCCCTGGTAGGTCATCCCCCCCAACAGCATCCAAAACGGTATACTTGTTTTGAAGGGGAACAGCCACGAGGGATCCCTGCACTGTCTGCCTGTTTGTTTTCTTTCCCCTGACTGTAACCCAGCTATTCTTGTCCTGTACCTTGGGTGTGGTTACCTCCCTGTAACGCTTCTCTATCACCCCCTCTGCCTCCGAATGATCCGAAGTTCATCCAGCTCCAGCTCCAGTCCCCTAACACGGTCTCTGAGGAGCTGGAGTTGGGTGCACTTCCCGCAGGTATAGTCAGTGGGGACACCGGTGGTATCCCTCACCACCCACATCCTACAGGAGGAGCATGCAACTGGCCTAGCCTCCATCCCCTCTTACCTGACAGAATATAGCTGCCCTGTGGACTAACTAGATCTCCGCCCTCCGACCCTGCTCCCAGTCAGCTGCACTCTCTGTAAACTCCTGGCTCCCTTCTCGCTCTTTGAGGAAATGTAGGAAATGAAATGAAAGGAGCACCTTACTCCCTCCTCACCTAACTCCCTCAGTCACCAAACTCTCACTATAGTACTCAAATGCACCAAATTCAGCCTTCAGATTGGAGTAATGTTTGCCAGTCACATGTGTGATGATCCCAGCTGGCTGAGACAGATCCCAGGGTGGAACCTGGCTTGATAGATCATTAGCGGGATTCTCCGTCAGCGGGATCTCCCGCCCCGCCGGCAGCGCACACACACTCCCATGTTTCCCGATGGCGTGGGGTGACCACAATGGCCAGCTGCAGAAGCAGGGACACGTTGTCTACATGGACTTTAGCAAGGCCTTTGACAAGGTACCGCAAGGTAGGCTGTTACATAACGATAAATCTCACGGAATCCAGGGTGAGGTAGCCAATTGGATACAAAATTGGCTTGATGACAGAAGCCAAAGGGTGGTTGTGGAGGGTTGCTTTCCAAACTGGAGGCCTGTGACCAGTGGTGTGCCTCAGAGATCGGTGTTGGGTCCACTGTTACTTGTTATCTAAATTAATGATTTGGATGAGAATGTAGGAGGCATGGTTCGTAAGTTTGCAGATGACATCAAGATTGGTGGCACAGTGGATAGTGAAGAAGGTTATATAAGATTGCAACAGGATCTTGACCAATTGGGCCAGTGGGCCGATGAATGGCAGATAGAGTTTAATTTGGATAAATGTGAGGTGATGCATTTTGGTCGATCAAATCAGGGCAGGACCTACTCAGTTAATGGTAGGGAGTTGGGGGGAGTAACAGGACAAAGAGATCTAGGGGTACAGGTTCATAGCTCCTTGAAGGTGGAGTCGCAGGTGGACAGGTTGGTGAAGAAGGCATTCAGCATGCTAGGTTTTATTGGTCAGAATATTGAATACAGGAGTTGGGACGTCTTGTTGAAGGTGTACAAGACATTGGTACGGCCACACTTGGAATACTGTGTTCAGTTCTGGTCACCCTATTATAGGAAGGATATTGTTAAACTAGAAAGAGTGTGGAAGAGATGAACAAGGATGCGACCAGGACTTGATGGTCTGAGTTATAAGGAGAGACTGGGACTTTTTTCCCTGGTGCGTAAGAGGCTTCGGGGCAATCTTATAGCGGTCTATAAAATAATGAGGAGCATCGATAAGGTAGATAATCAACATCTTTTGCCAAAGGTGGTGGAGTCTAAAACTAGAGGGCATAGGTTTAAGGTGAGAGGGGAGAGATACAAAAAGGGTCCAGAGGGGCAATTTTTAAACACACAGGGTGGTGAGTGTCTGGGACGAGCGGCCAGAGGCAGTAGTAGAGGTGGGTACAATTTTGTCTTTTGAAAAGCATTTAGACAGTTATATGGGTAAGGTGGGTTTGGAGGGATGTGGGCCAAATGCGGGCAATTGGGACTAGCTTTGTGGTAAAAACTGGGTGGCATGGACAAGCTGGGCCGAGGGGCCTGTAAACCTCTGTGACTTTACTGAACAGTATCACAGATTATCACGGAATTTACAGTGCAGAAGTAGGTCATTCGGCCCATCGAGTCTGCCCCGGCTCTTGGAAAGAGCACCCTACCCAAGGTCAACACCTCCACCCTATCCCCATAACCCAGTAACCCCACCCAACACTAAGGGCAACTTTGGACACTAAGGGCAATTTATCATGGCCAATTCACCTAACCTGCACATCTTTGGACTGTGGGAGGAAACCGGAGCACCCGGAGGAAACCCACGCACACACGGGGAGGATGTGCAGACTTCGCACAGACAGTGACCCAAGCCAGAATCGAACCTGGGACCCTGGAGCTGTGATGCAATTGTGCTATCCACAATGCTACCGTGCTGCCCCATATCGCAAGAGTCTGCTGATGAACAAAGTTTACGGGTATCAAACTATTCGGAAGGACAGAGTGGATGGTAAGGGAGGTGGTGTAGCTCTGTTATTTAAGGATGACATCCGGGCAACAGTAAGGGATGACATCGGTGCTATGGAGGATAAGGTTGAATCCACTTGGGTGGAAATCAGGAATAGTAAGGTGAAAAAGTCACTGATAGGAGTAATCTATAGGCCACCAAATAGTAACATCATGGTGGGGCAGGCAATAAACAAAGAAATAACTGATGCATGTAGAAATGGTACAGCAGTTATCATGGGGGATTTTAATCTACATGTCGATTGGTTTAACCAGGTCGGTCAAGGCAGCCTTGAGGAGGAGTTTATAGAATGTATCCGCGATAGTTTCCTCGAACAGTATGTAATGGAACCTACGAGGGAACAAGCGGTCCTAGATCTGGTCCTGTGTAATGAGACAGGATTGATTCATGATCTCATAGTTAGGGATCCTCTCGGAAGGAGCGATCACAATATGGTGGAATTTAAAATACAGATGGAGGGTGAGAAGGTAAAATCAAACACTCGTGTTTTGTGCTTAAGCAAAGGAGATTACAATGGGATGAGAGAAGAACTAGCTAAGGTAGACTGGGAGCAAAGACTTTATGGTGAAACAGTTGAGGAACAGTGGAGAACCTTCCAAGCGATTTTTCACAGTGCTCAGCAAAGGTTTATACCAACAAAAAGGAAGGACGGTAGAAAGAGGAAAAATTGACCGTGGATATCTAAGGAAATAAGGGAGTATCAAATTGAAGAAAAAAGCATACAAAGTAGCAAAGATTAGTGGGAGACCAGAGCACTGGGAAATCTTTAGTGGGCAACAGGAAGCTACTAAAAAAGCTATAAAGAAGAGTAAGATAGATTATGAGAGTAAACTTGCTCAGAATATATAAACAGATAGTAAAAGTTTCTACAAATACATAAAACAAAAAAGAGTGGCTAAGGTAAATATTGGTCCTTTAGAGGATGAGAAGGGAGATTTAATAATGGGAGATGAGGAAATGGCTGAGGAACTGAACAGGTTTTTTGGGTCGGTCTTCACAGTGGAAGACACAAATAACATGTCAGTGACTGATAGAAATGAGGCTATGACAGGTGAGGACCTTGAGAGGATTATTATCACTAAGGAGGTAGTGATGGGCAAGCTAATGGGGCTAAAGGTAGAAAAGTCTCCTGGCCCTGTTGGAATGCATCCCAGAGTGCTAAAAGAGATGGCTAGGGAAATTGCAAATGCACTCGTGATCATTTACCAAAATTCACTAGACTCTGGGGTGGTCCCGGCAGATTGGAAATTAGCAAACGTGACACCACTGTTTAAAAAAGGAGGTAGGCAGAAAGCGGGTAATTATAGTCCAGTGAGCTTAACTTCGGTAGTAGGGAAGATGCTGGAATCTATCATCAAGGAAGAAATAGCGAGGCATCTGGATGGAAATTGTCCCATTGGGCAGATGCAGCATGGGTTCATAAAGGGCAGGTCGTGCCTAACTAATTTAGTGGAATTTTTTGAGGACATTACCAGTGCGGTAGATAACGGGGAGCCAATGGATGTGGTATATCTGGATTTCCGGAAAGCCTTTGACAAGGTGCCACACAAAAGTTTGCTGCATAAGATAAAGATACATAACATTAAGGGGAAAGCAGTAGCATGGATAGAGGATTGGTTAATTAATAGAAAGCAAAGAGTGGGGTTAAATGGGTGTTTCTCTGGTTAGCAATCAGTAGCTAGTGGTGTCCCTCAGGGATCAGTGTTGGGCCCACAACTGTTCATAATTTACATAGATGATTTGGAGTTGGGGACCAAGGGCAATGTGTCCAAGTTTGCAGACGACACTAAGATGAGTGGTAAAGCAAAAAGTGCAGAGGATACTGGAAGTCTGAAGAGGGATCTGGATCGGCTAAGTGAATGGGCTAGGGTCTGGCAGATGGAATACAATGTTGACAAATGTGAGGTTATCCATTTTGGTAGGAATAACAGCAAAAGGAATTATTATTTAAATGATAAAATATTAAAACATGCTGCTGTGCAGAGAGACCTGGGTGTGCTAGTGCACGAGTCACATAAAGTTGGTTTACAGGTGCAACAGGTGATTAATAAGGCAAATGGAATTTTGTCCTTCATTGCTAGAGGGATGGAGTTTAAGACTAGGGAGGTTATGCTGCAATTGTATAAGGTGTTAGTGAGGCCACACCTGGAGTATTGTGTTCAGTTTTGGTCTCCTTACTTGAGAAAGGACGTACTGGCACTGGAGGGTGTGCAGAGGAGATTCACTAGGTTAATCCCAGGGCTGAAGGGGTTGGATTACAAGGAGAGGTTGAGTAGGCTGGGACTGTACTCGTTGGAATTTAGAAGGATGAGGGGGGATCTCATAGAAACATAAAAGATTATGAAGGGAATAGATAGGATAGATGCGGGCAGGTTGTTTCCACTGGCGGGTGAAAGCAGAACTAGGGGGCATAGCCTCAAAATAAGGGGAAGTAGATTTAGGACTGAGTTTAGGAGGAACTTCTTCACCCAAAGGGTTGTGAATCTATGGAATTCCTTGCCCAGTGAAGCAGTAGAGGCTCCTTCATTAAATGTTTTTGAGATAAAGATAGATAGTTTTTTGAAGAATAAAGGGATTAAGGGTTATGGTGTTCGGGCCGGAGAGTGGAGCTGAGTCCACAAAAGATCAGCCACGATCTCATTGAATGGCGGAGCAGGCTCGAGGGGCCAGATGGCCTACTCCTGCTCCTAGTTCTTATGTTCTTATTCAACAAAAATAGGACAGTGAACAGAAATATCTGATCATTTTCACCGGTGGGATCGGCCAATCCCGCTGACACCTATAACTCCTGCTGCGGGTTACACAGCAACGAAGGTTGTGAACAACGGGAAACCCTGTTGACAACAGCGGGATTGGATGATCCTGCTGTTGACCAATGGCAGGGCACCTCTGCAAAACACACCGTGGTGGGGTGGAAGAACCCGCTCTGTATGACACCATTCCTGCACCCCAACCAGACCTTCACAGATATATATATCTGTCTGTAAAGATTGAACAAGTCCCAATATCCACCTCATACTCTAATGTTCACAGTCTGGTCTGAATTTAAGTAGCACATCGCTGACGGTGGACGATCACGTGATCTGTAGTGACGTCAGCTCAACTTGACTCTTCATCACAAATGGCAGGGTTCTGATCACCTCAATCTGAAACCACAGATGCTGCCTGACCAGCTGAATATTTACAGAATGATTCATTGTATTGTGAAGATCAATCCTCTTAATGCCAGGTCCTCTGCTTTATCCTCACATCGTTGCAATCCTTTCACTTTGTTGTACCTCTGGGACTGACCATACACAATAGCCCCGGGGGTGGTAACAGCCTCAACATCAAACATGGAAAGGGCTACCTGTGCCATACACCTGAGAAGTGACCCCCCAAGGGGCTCCTGGCTTCTTCCATATATGGAACCGGCAATCACATTGGGCTCCACCCCAGTGAAATAATGGGCTGTCGGGAACAGTCAGCAGTACCGATAGAAGTCAGAGAGTGGTGGTGGATGGCAAATATTCAGCCTGGATCCCAGTTACCAGTGGCGTACCGCAGGGATCAGTTCTGGGTCCTCTGCTGTTTGTGATTTTCATTAATGACTTGGATGAGGGAGTTGAAGGGTGGGTCAGTAAATTTGCAGACGATACGAAGATTGGTGGAGTTGTGGATAGTAAGGAGGGCTGTTGTCGGCTGCAAAGAGACATAGATAGGATGCAGAGTTGGGCTGAGAAGTGGCAGATGGAGTTTAACCCTGAAAAGTGTGAGGTTGTCCATTTTGGAAGGACAAATATGAATGCGGAATACAGGGTTAACGGTAGAGTTCTTGGCAATGTGGAGGAGCAGAGAGATCTTGGGGTCTATGTTCATACATCTTTGAAAGTTGCCACTCAAGTGGATAGAGCTGTGAAGAAGGCCTATGGTGTGCTCGCGTTCATTAACAGAGGGATTGAATTTAAGAGCCGTGAGGTGATGATGCAGCTGTACAAAACTTTGGTAAGCCCACATTAGGAGTACTGTGTACAGTTCTGGTCGCCTCATTTTAGGAAGGATGTGGAAGCTCTGGAAAAGGTGCAAAGAAGATTTACCAGGATGTTGCCTGGAATGGAGAGTAGGTCTTACGAGGAAAGGTTGAGGGTGCTAGGCCTTTTCTCATTAGAGCGGAGAAGGATGAGGGGCGACTTGATAGAGGTTTATAAGATGATCAGGGGAATAGATAGAGTAGACAGTCAGAGACTTTTTCCCCGGGTGGAACACACCATTACAAGGGGACATAAATTTAAGGTGAAAGGTGGAAGATATAGGAGGGATATCAGAGGTAGGTTCTTTACCCAGAGAGTAGTGGGGGCATGGAATGCACTGCCTGTGGAAGTAGTTGAGTCGGAAACATTAGGGACCTTCAAGCAGCTATTGGATAGGTACATGGATGACGGTAAAATGATATAGTGTAGATTTATTTGTTCTCAAGGGCAGCACGGTAGCATTGTGGATAGCGCAATTGCTTCACAGCTCCATGGTCCCAGGTTCGATTCCGGCTTGGGTCATTGTCTGTGCGGAGTCTGCACGTCCTCCCAGTGTCTGCGTGGGTTTCCTCCGGGTGCTCCGGTTTCCTCCCACAGTCCAAAGATGTGCGGGTTAGGTGAATTGGCCAATGATAAATTGCCCTTAATGTCCAAATTGCCCTTGGTGTTGGGTGGAGGTGTTGAGTTTGGGTATGGTGCTCTTTCCAAGAGCCGGTGCAGACTCAAAGGGCCGAATGGCCTCCTTCTGCACTGTAAATTCAATGATAATCTATGATTAATCTAGGACAAAGGTTCGGCACAACATCGTGGGCCGAAGGGCCTGTTCTGTGCTGTATTTTCTATGTTCTATGTACTCCGGGGGCAGGGCTACGTGGAGTACTCTGGGGGCAGAGCTACGTGGAGTACTCCGGGGGCAGGGCTGCGTGGAGTACTCCGGGGGCAGGGCTGCGCGGAGTACTCCGGGGGCAGGGCTGCGCGGAGTACTCCGGGGGCCGGACTGCGTGGAGTACTCCGGGGGCGGGGCTACGTGGAGTACTCCGGGGGCCGGACTGCGTGCAGTACTCCGGGGGCAGGGCTGCGTGGAGTACTCCGGGGGCAGGGCTACGTGCAGTACTCCGGGGGCCGGACTGCGTGCAGTACTCCGGGGGCGGGGCTGCGTGGAGTACTCCGGGGGCCCTGCCAGCCCCCTGCAAATCACAGAATCACCCTGGGCATTTTTCCGCGGGTGTGGGGACGTAGCCCCATTACAGGAGAATCCTGCCCCTGGAATTAAAAGGCTAATGATGACCATGAAACCATTGTTGATTGTCATAAAAGCCCATCTGGTTCACTAATCTCCTTTGGGAAGGAAATCTGCCGTCCTTACCCGGTCTGGCCTACATGTGACTCCAGACCCACTGCAATGGGGTTGATTATTAACTGCCCCTCAAGGAACGGACAATAAATGCCTTTAAGGGGCGATCAACCACGGGCCACGTGACCCACCTGGGGCCTATCGCATGGGAGCGGGTGAATCCTAGCCAATGGGAAAATAGCCTCCAATGAGTGTGAACCAGGGGGTCAAGGGATAAAGACCTGGGGCTGGATTGTCCGATTGCCAGACGAAGTGCTGACGCCGGTGTGGGAACAGTGGCATTTTACGCCAGAAAAAATTGTGCAACAGCTGCACCGATTCCGGGACCGGTGAGGGACTAGCAGCCCCGCCGGGTAAAGTTCCCGGCTTCCACGCCAAAAACACTGGAAAATGGCCGGGTCCGTGGTCGTGCACGGTGGAGGCCTGCAGTGGCCGCACCGTGCAACATGGCCCCAGCCTCGCCCGCTGACCTGGCCTGCCAAATAATCACCCACAATAACCCCCCTCGCCACCCCCGGACCACCCCCACCAGTCCCCCAGCCCTCGCCGACGCCTCCCCAAGCCAGTGGTACGGCTGCCCCCCCCCACCCCCGACTGCGCCGTCACGTAGGGTCCATGAAAAAAATACCATAAGTGTTCCGCGCCATCGAAAACCCGGCCCATTGGGGTATGCATCGGAGGAGGGCCTCAGGTGATGTCCTAAGGCCGTCCCGAGGGGGAAGAGCAATGCAAAAACTCCGCCGCCCCCCCATTTCGGTGCAAACGGGGATTCTCTGGCCAAATGCGATTTTTGGCGTCGGCGATATGGAGAATCCCCGCCATTGTTTTCAAACTGCTGTTTCTGGACATAGTTCACCTTCGCTGTTAGTTCCTCGCACTATTACACCAAGGTTGAAGTTTGTCCACTTGTCTTCAGCCTTCTCCACACCACTGAATTGTCGCTCAATGCCTCTGGCATAAAACAGATAAAAGATGAACTGCTTCCATCTTCCAGCCATTTGCAAAGTACAACCACATATTGGCAGCACAGTGACTGAGCAAATTGTGTCAGCTCTCCCATCTAAACCCTTTTCCACAAACACTTTCATCATTTCCTGGGAGGTGGGTGACTATTTCTGTGGGAGGTCTCATTCATGTTCAGAACCACCTTGGCGGCAGAATCCTGGAAGCTCCTGTGCTGAGGTTACTGCGAAAAGCAGGAGGCCCACAGAAATTCATCCCGAACTGGATTTGACTTGGGTTCACCAGCCCTTCTGCTAATAGGTCCTTTACTCGATTCGCCCTTTGCACAAAACACATTCTCACCTCCTCATACAGGTACCAATTCACGTTCCCAATTCACCTCTGGTGCAAATCGTTTTTCACTATTTACCCTCTTCAAACCTTACATAATTCTGAACAAACCTCGCATTTAACTATGACAATGACTCAAAAATAGATTTTGTTGGCAAAACTAATGAGTAAGAGACAGCTAAATATGGAATATGTGAATACAGAGGCAAAGTTTGCTTCCAGAGTGTTTCAATCACCTTCCTACGATCTGTTGTAGAACAGAGGCGTGTGGATTTTATCTCATCCACTGCAATTTGAGTTGGGCAGCAGTCAGGACAAGTCATTAACTGAATCCCTGGCAGCACTCTACAATGCTGCTATACACTGCTGGTTACTAGAATAATTGCTCTCTGGGACTGACTATCGAGAACAGAGGGCCGTGTAGGTTCCTGAGTTAATGAGATGTTGGCCCTCGGAGCAATTTCATTTGTTCGGCTTATACAAGAATTGGCTCTGTCTCGATGACACTCTTGGTTCATGGAATAAACACGGAATGAACCGGCCCACTTAAACAGAACACGTGTTTGTTCATTCATCTTTCTCAGTTCCAGCAACCTATTCTTGAGCCAGATTATTACATATTACACGCCCAGTTTAAACAAAAAGAGAACAAACTATCTTACTAAAACCCATCACCATATTTAAGTTGCTAAATCAAACAGTTGATATTCGGCTGTGTGGATGTTTCACTCTCTGCCAGGGAGATATCGGTATTTTCTGAGTCCAGGAGCTTACAAACAGGTTGGAAGAGCCAAGATTGAGGGATTCACAAGACTGGCTGGGTTACTGCTGCAGTTAAATCAATTACATGGACTTTCGAAGGGCATTTGATACCGTGCCACACAGCAGATTGTGAGAAAAGTCATAGCTCATGAAATAAAAGCAGCAGTAACTACGTGGATACAAAACTGGCTGAATAATAGGAGAGAAACATTAATGGTCAGGATATTTTGGGGCTGGAGGAGGTTTGTAGAGGTATTCCCAGGGGCCGGTATTGGAACGCTTGCTTTTCCTGATACATATTAATGATCTAGATCTTGGACTGCAGGGGACAATTTCAAAGTTTGTGGATGACATGAAAATTGGCAGCATTATAATCTGTGAAGAGAACAGTGTAGAACTTCAAAAGAACCCAGACAAGTTGAAGGAGGGGGCAGATAGGGGGCAGCTGAAGTTTAATGTGGAGAGGTGTGAGGTGTTACATTTCAGCAAGAAGAACATGGGGAGACAAATAACATAAGGGGTACAATGTTGAAAGGGGTTCAGGAGCAGAGGAACTTGGGTGTATCTGTGCAGAAATCATTGAAGGTGACAGTATGGGTGACGAGAGCAGTTACTAAAGCTTACAGTTATGGGTGCCACGTTATAGGAACGATGTGAACACATTGGAGAGAGCGCAGAAGAAGGTGACAAGAATGGTTCCAGGGATGAGAAACTTCAGTGACGGAGACAGATTAGCGAGGCTGCGGCTATTCTCCTCGAAGAGGAGATTTGATAGAGGTGTTCAAAACCATGAGGGGGCTGGACAGAGTAGACGGGGAGAAACTGTTCCCCCTCGGAAAAGGATCAAGAACGAGAGGGACACAGATTTAAAGTGTTTTGCAAATTTCATAGACTTTACAGTGCAGAAGGAGGCCATTCGGCCCATCAAGTCTGCACCGGCTCTTGGAAAGAGCACCCTACCCAAGGTCCACACCGCCACCCTATCCCCATAACCCAGTAACCCCACCCAACACTAAGGGCAATTTAGGACACTAAGGGCAATTTATCACGGCCAATCCACCTAACCCGCACATCCTTGGACTGTGAGAGGAAACCGGAGCACCCGGAGGAAACCCACGCAGACACGGGGAGAACGTGGAGACTCCGCACAGACAGTGACCCAAGCCGGGAATCGAACCTGGGACCTGGAGCAATTGTGCTAACCACCGTGCTGCCCTCAAATGCGATGCAAGGAAAAATCTTTTCCACACAGCGAGTGGTTAGGATCTGGAATGTGCGGCCTGGAAGTGTGGTGGAGGCAGCTTCAATGGAAACACTAGATGATTGTTTGAATGTAAACAATGTTCAGGGGTGAGGGGAAAAGACAGGGGAATGAGAGTCAAAATCCTCATTCACAGAGCTGGTGCAGACACGCTGGAGGGAAAGCGAATAAATAAATAGAATTAAAATTAAAACATAAAGTTAAATGGTTGAGAAGTGAAACAGGAGAAAGTTTGAAAGATGTCGTTGTTTCTCATAATCTGAGTGAGGTGGATTCTTTTGCATCTAATAGGGTGGGTTCTCGTCTTTGTCGGCCATTCAGCAAGGAGCCGTTTCATTCATTTGTGCTGCCAGTTAAACTAAGGGCACGATTTAGCGGGGAAAAATTCTAAGGGCTGAATTCTCCCTCTCCACCCGCTGTAAGGGCTCCACGGGCGAAAAGGCAACAATGGAAAAATCGATTGACCTCGGGCGGGATTCTCTGGTCGCAGGGCGAATGTGGCCGGAGAATCCGGCCAATGTCCAGTTTTGGGCACGTTTAGCGTGTGTTTCTCGGTGGCTGCGGTGCCCACAATACACCACACTATTTAACGGCACTTTGGAGAGTTTGCCTTCGCCGAGGCCGCGCTCACAGTCACAGCCAGCTGGTGAGCCCAGTAGGAAGGCGCCTTCAAGATCAGGCGTCACTTTGTTGGCTGCCCTGAACTTTCTCCCCCCCCCTTTTTTGACCGTCCCTTCTCCTCCAAACTTATGGAGGCCCGCCGGAACACCGCCTCACTCCCCCCTCCTCCTGATAAGACCATCCTGAGCGTGATCCCTCACAGCGCCAAACTGGCACTCAGTCACTCTGGCACTGCCAGTCTGGCACCCTGGCAGTGCCCTTGCCATCCTGGCATTGCCATGGTGCCAGAGGGGGTGACATGGTCCCACCCTGTCCTGTACCCAGGGTTCTCTAATGGCCTGGGAGATCCCACCCCCAGGTGCCATTATGACTGGTCCATGTTTATAGAGACCAGTATTAAACAGCGTCCTGGTGACGTCTCCCAGGCACGGCCGTTAGGTCCTGGGAGCCAGAAGAACCCTGCGAATGCATATTTAAATCTGCCTAATGCCTCATATAAATATGCTGATCTGGGTCACGCCCAGTGAAGGCGAGATCCTGATTGCGACTCTCACGAGATTCTGTCAAATCTCGCGAGACGGTTCGAGCATCCTGTGAGAGGCTTCTTGCGAGATTCTGGAGCCTCGCCCCGACACCAAGTCAGGCGCGACGAGGCCATTACATCTGCCCTACAACAATTTCAACAATTGAAATGCGGACTTGTCTCTCCCACGAATGCATCTTTTAGATGTCAATATCTGAACCACATCACCAGATGGATTCTAAATTGTGCCGTATTTTGGACAAAGATCAATAAAGCAGGACACTAACTTGTTAATCTTCCCCAGTCTTTGCTGAAGTCAAAGGCACCCCTTGAGTACACCATGAATATTTGACCAGTTAGCCACCTCGGGCAAACAATGAGATTTAATGTGAAGTCGGGAAGGTTTGTTTTTGGGGTATGGAAATTAGTGTCAGTGAATAAAGAATCCCAGAATTAGCACCTGAAATAGAAATGCAAATGGTTCAATGCCGATCATTACAAAGTGAAGACTCGCAGTCCAGTGCCATTATGCAGTTCTGGAGGTTGAAACACTCAGTGAACTTTCAAAAAGCAGAATTCTGGAATTATTTGTGATGTTACCCCAGAGAATATTTTACTTTTCTGACTGGTCGAAGGAAGAGCTTTAGAGAGAGTACATCAGACATACTTATCGCACAGGCTCTGAGATTATTATCCTCCAACTCCCGAGAAACAGCTCTCAGTCCCTGCATCAAACCACTGTTTCTTGAGTCATTACAGCACAGATGGAAACTATTCTTCTCGGAATGAGAATATAAAATTGATTTCAACCTGAGTCACATGCTTGGCAGTTATATGTTGTGGATCCATCGCCCAAGCAACAGGAGAAAGATTAATTTGCCTGACATTTCACAGTAACTTCATTACAATGTTAATATAAGCCTACTTGAGACACTAATAAAGATTATTATTTCACCCTTGCGAGCGGTGTAAAATAGCTTCGGTCAGATTGACAGGGAAAAGAACATTGGGCAGGAGTGTTACGGGTAGTGTCAAGATGTGGGAGATGTTTGGAACTTGGGTCCAGAAATGGGGGTCCAAGGTGGAGCAGGCAATTTAAAGGTTAAACAAACTGAGGGAAAATACTGTTAGCCCAGACTCAAAGGGTTACATCTATGCATGGCTGGGTCACATGATCCCATTCATACTTAAACTCATTAGGGAATGCATCAGGTGATTCACCCAAGATCCATTGGCTTTTGGGACATTCCTGCATGACCAGCCATCATCCGACTTTAGAGTCTAATGATCCCTTTGTCCGTCAATGGAAGGCCATTGCATATGAATTGCATAGCTCTGGTCTGTTGTGTAACCGGGGTGCGCAATCAAGCCGCCCAATTACAGTCGGTAAGTTTCAGTCTCGGCATTCCAGAGGCAGACCTTTGTTTGAAGGGCTGGGCGGAGCTTAGAGAGTAAACAGCCAACAGGCAAAGAAAGGAGGAGGAGGTGAGCAGCTGTGAGACAGATCATGAAATCTGCTACACAGAGAAAGATCCCAGCAGCCATCAAAGAGGTCATGAAAAAAGTCACAAAGTGAAGGCTTTGGAAAAGAGTTCTGAACGAATATCCCCAACAGAAGAAAGACTGCTTCCTAAATGCAAGTTTTGCCTTTGCCTGTCTGCATAAATGGAACGAGAGCTGTATTTTTATGCAAATGTTGTTTGATGGGAACTAGCGTTAAGGTTAAGAAGCTGCATGTAATGTGTTAGTGTTAGATCTGTGAAGTAAAGTTTAAATATTGTTTTTTTTTTCTTTTGTTTTAATAAAGTTTGTTTATAAAATAACCAAGTCCCATTTCTTATATTATCACTCTCGGAACAAATCCATCTTTCTGCACTGTCTTAGAATTTTAAAAGTTACACATCTGGTTCAATCCCATAGCCATTGTTGAGGGCTGATGAGGTGTCCATAACAGTAGATATGCAGCAGGTGAGGACATGGAGCAGGTAGCACGAAGGGCATGAAAAGGGTGGGGCATGTAACGGTTGGGGCAGGTAACGTGGGAAAATGAGAACTTGTCCACTTTGGCTGAAAGAATAGAAAAGCTGCAAATTATTTGAATGGAGAGAGATTGCAGAACTCGGAGGTACAGAGAGATCGTGGTGTCTTGGTATATTAATCATAAAAAATTAGTATGCTGGTACAGCAAGTGATTCGGAAGGCACATTTAAAAAAAATATAAATTTAGAGTATCCAATTAATTTTTTCCAATTACGAGGCAATTTATCGTGACCAATCCACCTAACCTGCACATCTTTGGACTGTGGGAGTAAACTGGAGCACTCGGAGGAAACCCACGCACACACGGGGAGAGCGTGCAGACTCTGCACAGACAGTGACCCAAGCCGGGGATCGAACCTGGGACCCTGGAGCTGTGAAGCAACTGTGTTAACCACTGTGCTACTGTGGTGTCCTTTCAGAAGGTTGGTGCAGACCTGATGGGCCGAATGACCTCCTTCTGCACTGTAGGGATTCTATCATTCTATTATGTACAGTTTTCGTTTCCTTACTTGAAAAGGATAAAATTGCATTCGAAGCAGTTCAGAAAGGTACAATCATTTCAGGGCTGGGAGCTTTGCCTTATAAGGAAGGTTGAACAGGAGTTTAGAACAATGGGAGGTGATCTGATGGAAACATAAGGGCAGGAGATACACAATGGTCCATCAGGATTATTGAGGAACAAAGGCACCTTGGTGTACATGTGTACAGGGTGGTGAAGAAGGCAAACGGAATGCTTGTCTTCATTAGTTGGGGCACAGAATATAGGAGCAGGGGGGTGTTGGTACAACTTGTGAAACATTGGTTCGGCCACAGATGGAATACTGTGAGCAGTTCTGGTCAGCACATCTTCAGAAGGATGTGATTGCACTGGAGGGGGAGCAGAGGCCATTCACCAGGATGCTGCGTGGGGTGGAAGGTTTCAGCGATGAGGAGAGACTGGGTAGGCTGGGTTTGTTTTCCCTGGAGCAGAGGAGGCTGAGGGGGGGGGTTCCGATAGAGCGGCAGAAAATTATGGGATGCATAGATAGAATGCATCCTGAGGTGTCTAAGACCAGAGGGCAGAGGTTTAAGGTGAGGAGTAAGTGTTTAGGGGGACACAGAGGGTGGTGGGAATATGGAACGAGCTGTCTGAGAGGGTGGTGGAGGCGGGAACCCTCACAACATTTCAGAAACATCTGGGCGAGCAATTAAATGGCCAAAGCGGAGTAGGCCACGGCCCAAATGCTGGTAAATGGGATTAGTAAGATTGGTATTGATGGCTAGCACAGGCTGATGGGCTGAAGGGCCTGTTTCTGTTCCGAATTACTCTATATAAGATTCTGAGGGATCTTGACAGAGTGGATGCTGAGAGGATGTTTCCTCTTGTGGGAGAGACGAGTACCGTAGGGGCACAGTTTAAAAATAACAGGGCTTCCTGTTAAGACGGAGATTTGTTTTTTTTATATATCTCTGAGAAGGTTATTTGTCTTTCAAATTCTCTTCCCCAGAGAGTGACACTGAATATATTCATTAGATTGAGTTACATTTTTGAAAGGTAAGGAAATCATGGGTTATGGGGAACTTGTTAAATAGCAGAATAGGTTTGAACGGTCGAATGGCCCATTCCTCCTCCTCAGTCTTGTGTTCCTAACTGGAGAATGTAAGGACAGGGTGTGTAACGAGAGAATGTAATGGACAGAATATGTAACTGGAGAATGTAATGGACAGAATGTGTAACTGGGGAATGTAATGGACAGAATGTGTAACTGGGGAATGTAAGGACAGAATGTGTAACTGGAGAATGTAATAGACATGGTGCTTAGTGAGAGAATGTAACGGACAGAGTGTGTAATGAATATAATGGACAGGATGTAACGAGAGAATGTAATGGACAGGATGTGTAACTAGAGAATGTAATGGACAGGGTATGTAACTAGAGAATGTAATGGACAGTGTGTGTAATGAATGTAATGGACAGGGTGTGAGAGGGTGCAGAAGAGATTTACCAGGATGTTGCCTGGTATGGAGGGCATTAGCTATGAGGAGAGTTTGCTCTCGGTTTGTTCTCACTGGAATGACAGAGGTTGAGGGCGACCTGATAGAGGTCTATAAAATGATGAGGGGCATAGACAGAGTAGATAGTCAGAGGGTTTTCCCCAGTGTAGAGGGGTCAATTTCTAGGGGGCATAGGTTTAAGGTGCAAGGTTTAGAGGAGAAGTACGAGGTAAGTTTTTTTTTACACAGAGGGTAGTGGGTGCCTGGAACTCGCTACCGGAGGAGATGGTGGAAGCAGGGACGATAGTGACATTTAAGGGGCATCTTGACAAATACATGAATAGGATGGGAATAGAGGGATACGGACCCAGGAAGTGTAGAAGATTGGAGTTTAGACGGGCAGCATGGTCGGCACGGGCTTGGAGGGCAGAAGGGCCTGTTCCTGTGCTGTACATTTCTTTATTTTTGTGCTGTGTAATGAAAAGTGAGGCATGAAGCTGTGTAGTGAACAGTGAGGTGTGAGCTGTGTAGTGAACAGTGAGGTGTGAGTTGTGTAGTGAACAATGAGGTGTGAGCTGTGTAGTGAACAGTGATGTGTGAGCTGTGTAGTGAACAGTGAGTTGTGTAGTGAACAGTGAGGTGTGAGCTGTGTAGTGAACAGTGAGGCGTGAGCTGTGTAGTGAACAGTGAGGCATGAAGCTGTGTAGTGAACAATGAGGTGTGAGCTGTGTAGTGAACAGTGAGGTGTGAGCTGTGTAGTGAACAGTGAGGTGTGAGCTGTGTAGTGAACAGTGAGGTGTGAGCTGTGTAGTGAACAGTGAGGTGTGAGCTGTGTAGTGAACATTGAGGTGTGAGCTGTGTACTGAACAGTGAGGCATGAAGCTGTGTAGTGAACAATGAGGTGTGAGCTGTGCAGTGAACAGTGAGCTGTGAGCTGTGAAGTGAACAGTGAGGTGTGAGCTGTGTAGTGAACAGTGAGGCATGAAGCTGTGCAGTGAACAATGAGGTGTGAGTTGTGTAGTGAACAATGAGGTGTGAGCTGTGTAGTGAACAGTGAGCTGTGAGCTGTGTAGTGAACAGTGAAGTGTGAGCTGTGTAGTGAACAGTGAAGTGTGATCTGTGTAGTGAACAGTGAAGTGTGAGCTGTGTTGTGAACAGTGAGGTGTGAGCTGTGTAGTGAACAGTGAGGTGTGAGCTGTGTAGTGAACAGTGAGACATGAAGCTGAGTAGTGAACAGTGAGCTGTGTAGTGAACAGTGATGTGTGAGCTGTGTAGTGAACAGTGATGTGTGAGCTGTGTAGTGAACAGTGAGACATGAAGCTGTGTAGTGAACAGTGAGACATGAAGCTGTGTAGTGAACAATGAGGTGTGAGCTGTGTAGTGAACAGTGAGCTGTGAGCTGTGTAGTGAACAGTGAGGTGTGAGTTGTGTAGTGAACAGTGAGGCATGAAGCTGTGCAGTGAACAATGAGGTGTGAGCTGTGTAGTGAACAGTGAGCTGTGAGCTGTGTAGTGAACAGTGAAGTGTGAGCTGTGTTGTGAACAGTGAAGTGTGAGCTGTGTAGTGAACAGTGATGTGTGAGCTGTGTAGTGAACAGTGCAATGAGGTGTGAGCTGTGTAGTGAACAGTGAGGTGTGAGTTATGAAGTGACCAGTGAGGTGTGAGCTGTGTACGGAACAGTGAGGCATGAAGCTGTGTAGTGAACACTGAGGTGTGAGCTGTGTAGTGAACAGTGAGTTGTGAGCTGTGTAGTGAACAGTGAGGCATGAAGCTGTGCAGTGAACAATGAGGTGTGAGCTGTGTAGTGAACAGTGAGCTGTGAGCTGTGTAGTGAACAGTGAAGTGTGAGCTGTGTAGTGAACAGTGAAGTGTGAACTGTGTTGTGAACAGTGAGCTGTGAGCTGTGTAGTGAACAGTGAAGTGTGAGCTGTGTTGTGAACAGTGAGTTGTGTAGTGAACAGTGAGGTGTGAGCTGTGTAGTGAACAGTGAGGCATGAAGCTGTGTAGTGAACAGTGAGGTGTGAGCTGTGTAGTGAACAGTGAGGTGTGAGCTGTGTAGTGAACAGTGAGGCATGAAGCTGTGTAGTGAACAGTGAGGTGTGAGCTGTGTAGTGAACAGTGAGGTGTGAGCTGTGTAGTGAACAGTGAAGTGTGAGCTGTGTAGTGAACAGTGAAGTGTGAGCTGTGTTGTGAACAGTGAAGTGTGAGCTGTGTAGTGAACAGTGATGTGTGAGCTGTGTAGTGAACAGTGCAATGAGGTGTGAGCTGTGTAGTGAACAGTGAGGTGTGAGTTGTGTAGTGACCAGTGAGGTGTGAGCTGTGTACGGAACAGTGAGGCATGAAGCTGTGTAGTGAACACTGAGGTGTGAGCTGTGTAGTGAACAGTGAGCTGTGAGCTGTGTAGTGAACAGTGAGGTGTGAGCTGTGTAGTGAACAGTGAGGCATGAAGCTGTGCAGTGAACAATGAGGTGTGAGCTGTGTAGTGAACAGTGAGCTGTGAGCTGTGTAGTGAACAGTGAAGTGTGAGCTGTGTAGTGAACAGTGAAGTGTGAACTGTGTTGTGAACAGTGAGCTGTGAGCTGTGTAGTGAACAGTGAAGTGTGAGCTGTGTTGTGAACAGTGAGTTGTGTAGTGAACAGTGAGGTGTGAGCTGTGTAGTGAACAGTGAGGCGTGAGCTGTGTAGTGAACAGTGAGGCATGAAGCTGTGTAGTGAACAGTGAGGTGTGAGCTGTGTAGTGAACAGTGAGGTGTGAGCTGTGTAGTGAACAGTGAGGCATGAAGCTGTGTAGTGAACAGTGAGGTGTGAGCTGTGTAGTGAACAGTGAGGTGTGAGCTGTGTAGTGAACAGTGATGTGTGAGCTGTGTAATGAACAGTTAGACATGAAGCTGAGTAGTGAACAGTGAGTTGTGTAGTGAACAGTGAGGTGTGAGCTGTGTAGTGAACAGTGAGGCGTGAGCTGTGTAGTGAACAGTGAGGCATGAAGCTGTGTAGTGAACAATGAGGTGTGAGCTGTGTAGTGAACAGTGAGGTGTGAGCTGTGTAGTGAACAGTGAGGTGTGAGCTGTGTAGTGAACAGTGAGGTGTGAGCTGTGTAGTGAACAGTGAGGTGTGAGCTGTGTAGTGAACAGTGAGGCATGAAGCTGTGTAGTGAACAGTGAGGTGTGAGCTGTGTAGTGAACAGTGAGGTGTGAGCTGTGTAGTGAACAGTGATGTGTGAGCTGTGTAATGAACAGTGAGACATGAAGCTGAGTAGTGAACAGTGAGTTGTGTAGTGAACAGTGAGGTGTGAGCTGTGTAGTGAACAGTGAGGCGTGAGCTGTGTAGTGAACAGTGAGGCATGAAGCTGTGTAGTGAACAGTGAGGTGTGAGCTGTGTAGTGAACAGTGAGGTGTGAGCTGTGTAGTGAACAGTGAGGTGTGAGCTGTGTAGTGAACAGTGAGGCATGAAGCTGTGCAGTGAGCAATGAGGTGTGAGCTGTGTAGTGAACAGTGAGGCATGACGCTGTGCAGTGAACAATGAGGTGTGAGCTGTGTAGTGAACAGTGAGCTGTGAGCTGTGTAGTGAACAGTGAAGTGTGAGCTGTGTAGTGAACAGTGAAGTGTGAACTGTGTTGTGAACAGTGAGCTGTGAGCTGTGTAGTGAACAGTGAAGTGTGAGCTGTGTTGTGAACAGTGAGTTGTGTAGTGAACAGTGAGGTGTGAGCTGTGTAGTGAACAGTGAGGCGTGAGCTGTGTAGTGAACAGTGAGGCATGAAGCTGTGTAGTGAACAGTGAGGTGTGAGCTGTGTAGTGAACAGTGAGGTGTGAGCTGTGTAGTGAACAGTGAGGCATGAAGCTGTGTAGTGAACAGTGAGGTGTGAGCTGTGTAGTGAACAGTGAGGTGTGAGCTGTGTAGTGATCAGTGATGTGTGAGCTGTGTAATGAACAGTTAGACATGAAGCTGAGTAGTGAACAGTGAGGTGTGAGCTGTGTAGTGAACAGTGAGGTGTGAGCTGTGTAGTGAACAGTGAGGTGTGAGCTGTGTAGTGAACAGTGAGGCATGAAGCTGTGCAGTGAACAATGAGGTGTGAGCTGTGTAGTGAACAGTGAGGCATGAAGCTGTGCAGTGAACAATGAGGTGTGAGCTGTGTAGTGAACAGTGAGCTGTGAGCTGTGTAGTGAACAGTGAAGTGTGAGCTGTGTAGTGAACAGTGAAGTGTGAACTGTGTTGTGAACAGTGAGCTGTGAGCTGTGTAGTGAACAGTGAAGTGTGAGCTGTGTTGTGAACAGTGAGTTGTGTAGTGAACAGTGAGGTGTGAGCTGTGTAGTGAACAGTGAGGCGTGAGCTGTGTAGTGAACAGTGAGGCATGAAGCTGTGTAGTGAACAGTGAGGTGTGAGCTGTGTAGTAAACAGTGAGGTGTGAGCTTAGTGAACAGTGAGGCATGAAGCTGTGTAGTGAACAGTGAGGTGTGAGCTGTGTAGTGAACAGTGAGGTGTGAGCTGTGTAGTGAACAGTGATGTGTGAGCTGTGTAATGAACAGTTAGACATGAAGCTGAGTAGTGAACAGTGAGTTGTGTAGTGAACAGTGAGGTGTGAGCTGTGTAGTGAACAGTGAGGCGTGAGCTGTGTAGTGAACAGTGAGGCATGAAGCTGTGTAGTGAACAATGAGGTGTGAGCTGTGTAGTGAACAGTGAGGTGTGAGCTGTGTAGTGAACAGTGAGGTGTGAGCTGTGTAGTGAACAGTGAGGTGTGAGCTGTGTAGTGAACAGTGAGGCATGAAGCTGTGTAGTGAACAGTGAGGTGTGAGCTGTGTAGTGAACAGTGAGGTGTGAGCTGTGTAGTGAACAGTGATGTGTGAGCTGTGTAATGAACAGTGAGACATGAAGCTGAGTAGTGAACAGTGAGTTGTGTAGTGAACAGTGAGGTGTGAGCTGTGTAGTGAACAGTGAGGCGTGAGCTGTGTAGTGAACAGTGAGGCATGAAGCTGTGTAGTGAACAGTGAGGTGTGAGCTGTGTAGTGAACAGTGAGGTGTGAGCTGTGTAGTGAACAGTGAGGTGTGAGCTGTGTAGTGAACAGTGAGGCATGAAGCTGTGCAGTGAACAATGAGGTGTGAGCTGTGTAGTGAACAGTGAGCTGTGAGCTGTGTAGTGAACAGTGAAGTGTGAGCTGTGTAGTGAACAGTGAGGTGTGAGCTGTGTAGTGAACAGTGAGGTGTGAGCTGTGTAGTGAACAGTGAGCTGTGAGCTGTGTAGTGAACAGTGAGGCATGAAGCTGTTCAGTGAACAATGAGGTGTGAGCTGTGTAGTGAACAGTGAGCTGTGAGCTGTGTAGTGAAGTGACGTGTGAGCTGTGTAGTGAACAGTGAAGTGTGAACTGTGTTGTGACCAGTGAGCTGTGAGCTGTGTAGTGAACAGTGAAGTGTGAGCTGTGTTGTGAACAGTGAGGTGTGAGCTGTGTAGTGAACAGTGAGACATGAAGCTGAGTAGTGAACAGTGAGTTGTGTAGTGAACAGTGAGGTGTGAGCTGTGTAGTGAACAGTGAGGCGTGAGCTGTGTAGTGAACAGTGAGGCATGCAGCTGTGTAGTGAACAATGAGGTGTGAGCTGTGTAGTGAACAGTGAGGTGTGAGTTGTGTAGTGACCAGTGAGGTGTGAGCTGTGTAGTGACCAGTGAGGTGTGAGCTGTGTAGTGACCAGTGAGGTGTGAGCTGTGTAGTGAACAATGAGGTGTGAGCTGTGTAGTGAACAGTGAGGTGTGAGCTGTGTACTGAACAGTGAGGTGTGAGCTGTGTACTGAACAGTGAGGTGTGAGCTGTGTACTGAACAGTGAGGCATGAAGCTGTGCAGTGAACAATGAGCTGTGAGCTGTGTAGTGAACAGTGAGGTGTGAGCTGTGTAGTGAACAGTGAGGTGTGAGCTGTGTAGTGAACAGTGAGGTGTGAGCTGTGTAGTGAACAGTGAGGTGTGAGCTGTGTACTGAACAGTGAGGTGTGAGCTGTGTACTGAACAGTGAGGCATGAAGCTGTGCAGTGAACAATGAGCTGTGAGCTGTGTAGTGAACAGTGCGGTGTGAGCTGTGTAGTGAACAGTGAAGTGTGAGCTGTGTAGTGAACAGTGAAGTGTGAGCTGTGTAGTGAACAGTGAAGTGTGAGCTATGTAGTGAACAGTGAAGTGTGAGCTGTGTTGTGAACAGTGAGCTGTGAGCTGTGTTGTGAACAGTGATGTGTGAGCTGTGTAGTGAACAATGAGGTGTGAGCTGTGTTGTGAACAGTGAGGTGTGAGCTGTGTAGTGAATAATGAGGGGCAGTGTTTGGGTAAATGGGTAAATAAGAAGATTGTTCACGCCTCGTTTTTGGAAACAATACTGAAAGGACAGTATGTGATACATTTGAAACTGCAGATTGAAATATTTCCACAGACATAGAATCATAATAAACGGGAGGAATGCTGAATTCACTAGGATGAGTTTTCTTTGTCTGAATTAGCGTTCCCATTACCTTATTAAAGCTGATATTGCAACAGAAGATCACCAAAAGAACACATTAAGGCTGCATTCATACTACGAGCACAGGTTTGAGACAGAAGTCGAGTCTGACCTTGGCATTCAATTTTCTGGATTTAATATCAATTCAGGGAACCCGAGCAAAGAAAACACTCGGGACTATTTGCCGCCTCTACATCTTTGGCACGCTTCCCAATTAGATTATTGTTGAGATCATTCGCTTGGTCACGTTAACCTCTGCAGTCATCCTGTTTACCAGGGCTCAGACATTGTCCCACTTGAAGAGTTTCCTGAGCTGTTGAACTGAAATTTGAACCGTGCAGTAGATTCTTCGACATATGATTTGCCATAACCCCCTGCCCCCCCACCCACCCCCCCATATGTTTGCTTGAGAGAGGTTAACAGCGAAATACTGTGGATACTGGAAATCTAAAATACAAACGCGAGATGCTGGAAAAACGCAGCAGGTCTGGCAACACCTGTGGAGAAAGGTAGTTAACGTTTGAGTCCGTATCGTTCACTCTGTTTCTCTATCCACAGACTCTGCCGCACCAGTTGTGTTTCCAGCATTTTGACTTTTTAAATTTTGTTTATTTGAGGGATACGTTTCCCTTCTGCCACTGAAGGTGGTTGTTCACCTGTAAATAATACCTCAAAAACTAAATGACAGATTTCAACAAAACCTGGTACACAGATTGGAAATGGCCCAGCGAAGAACTGGCTTGATTTTGGCGATGATACAGATCTGGATCCAGATTCTGAAATCTTTCAAGGATCTGTTAACATTGGGAACGAGCGGGAATTGGATCCGCAGGAATGCTGTGGATTATCTCAGCTGTTGTCGTGAAGTTTGTCACAGTTCTCATAATGAGAGCAGAGTTTTCTGAGCAGGTTGTTGGACGCGGATAATGCTGAAGAGGTTAATAAAGGATTTATTTTTTTCAGCTTTATAGTTATGGACCATTAACCAGTAGGGAGAAACCCCTAGGAAGAGCTGCATAATTGTAAGAAGATTGAGTTACCACACCAATTCTGAGGCTCCTTCATCGTGCCCTCCACCTTTGCTGTGGAATGATTTTGTTGGAAAACATTCCAATGGGAAACAGTGAAGTTATATTGTGACTGTTGAATTTTGGGACTACATTATCAGTAAATAATGTGCATTTAATTAATCTTCCTGCCAGATTTACCAATTTAAAAGTTAAACATCTTTATAACTCATAATTACAAAGCAATTTTAAATAATTGTCTCTTAAATGTGTTTAATGATGTGTTTAATGCGGCATCTCTGGGAGTGAATGACAGCACTCAATCCTTCACTGCGGCCCATCTTTAACCTTCACACAGCAACTTATTTTGCTGCACAATTCTGGATTCTTTTTTGCTGAAAGCTCATTGATCCTATTCAATTTTCTTCTTTACTGACAGCAGCTTTCATAATCTTATCCGGTGATGGAGAACAAATCCTCAGGTCTTTACCTGATCTCGAACCGTTGACCATCAACAGTCAGGGGAGCAGACACAAATCGGCAGGATATCTGCAGGGAGAGGAGACAAGGATGGGGGTCACCATACGTGGCTATACTGTGCTTGCCCTCACGAGGGATTATCTTCTGCGAATGTTTGCAAGTCTTTATGATGCTGCTGCAAATAGAAACCAGGTCGATTCTTCCCACTTCAACTGAGTATTGATATCTTCCCATCGAACAGTTTGTTTGTTCCATCTTCATTCGGCTATATTGATACTGAGTACCTCCACGGACCTCCTCACTAAACTCTGCACTTGCTTTTCAAATATCACTCATCAATAGTAAAATACTATTCAAACAGAGTGTTAACAGTACCATGTTAGTGCCTCATTATATTTTATGCAAACGCACACACCGCTGTCCAATAATTGAATAGCCACGTGGGATTTTAAGACATTCAAACCTGTTTGCAACTTCTCCAACAGTGTAAGTGATCCTTCACACGGCACTCACAACCAATCAATGAGATTGGCACCACGCTGTATCCTTACAGAATGTTTTAGAGAGATCAGTTTGTCATTTCTCTCTGAATTCTTCTCTCAGGCTCTTCAGTTCTCTTCCTTCTGCATTTGAACCTTAACTTCTGCTGTGTGCAGGCTAACATGATGAGACCTAGTAACAGGATGAACACACTGAGGGTCCCGGATTCCTGAACACACTGAGGGTCCCAGATTCCTGAACACACTGAGGGTCCCAGATTGCTGAACACACTGAGGGTCCCGGATTGCTGAACACACTGAGGGTCCCAGACTGCTGAACACACTGAGGGTCCCGGATTCCTGAACACACTGAGGGTCCCAGATTGCTGAGCGCACTGAGGGTCCCAGATTCCTGAACACACTGAGGGTCCCAGACTGCTGAACACACTGAGGGTCCCAGACTGCTGAACACACTGAGGGTCCCAGATTGCTGAACACACTGAGGGTCCCAGATTCCTGAACACACTGAGGGTCCCAGATTGCTGAACACACTGAGGGTCCCAGATTGCTGAGCGCACTGAGGGTCCCAGATTGCTGAACACACTGAGGGTCCCGGATTCCTGAACACACTGAGGGTCCCAGATTGCTGAACACACTGAGGGTCCCAGATTGCTGAACACACTGAGGGTCCCAGATTGCTGAACACACTGAGGGTCCCAGATTCCTGAACACACTGAGGGTCCCGGATTCCTGAACACACTGAGGGTCCCGGATTCCTGAACACACTGAGGGTCCCAGACTGCTGAACACACTGAGGGTCCCAGATTGCTGAACACACTGAGGGTCCCAGATTCCTGAACACACTGAGGGTCCCAGACTGAACATAGAACATAGAAAATACAGCACAGAACAGGCCCTTCGGCCCACAATGTTGTGCCGAACCTTTGTCCTAGATTAATCATAGATTATCATTGAATTTACAGTGCAGAAGGAGGCCATTCGGCCCTTTGAGTCTGCACCGGCTCTTGGAAAGAGCACCCTACCCAAACTCAACACCTCCACCCAACACCAAGGGCAATTTGGACATTAAGGGCAATTTATCATTGGCCAATTCACCTAACCCGCACATCTTTGGACTGTGGGAGGAAACCGGAGCACCCGGAGGAAACCCACGCAGACACGGGGAGGACGTGCAGACTCCGCACAGACAATAGAACATAGAACATAGAACAATACAGCGCAGTACAAGCCCTTCGGCCCACGTTGTTGCACCGAAACAAAAGCCATCTAACCTACACTATGCCATTATCATCCATATGTTTATCCAATAAACTTTTAAATGCCCTCAATGTTGGCGAGTTCACTACTGTAGCAGGTAGGGCATTCCACGGCCTCACTACTCTTTGCGTAAAGAACCTACCTCTGACCTCTGTCCTATATCTATTACCCCTCAGTTTAAAGTTATGTCCCCTCGTGCCAGCCATATCCATCCGCGGGAGAAGGCTCTCACTGTCCACCCTATCCAACCCCCTGATCATTTTGTATGCCTCTATTAAGTCTCCTCTTAACCTTCTTCTCTCCAACGAAAACAACCTCAAGTCCGTCAGCCTTTCCTCATAAGATTTTCCCTCCATACCAGGCAACATCCTGGTAAATCTCCTCTGCACCCGCTCCAAAGCCTCCACGTCCTTCCTATAATGCGGTAACCAGAACTGTACGCAATACTCCAAATGCGGCCGGACCAGAGTTCTGTACAGCTGCAACATGACCTCCCGACTCCGGAACTCAATCCCTCTACCAATAAAGGCCAACACTCCATAGGCCTTCTTCACAACCCTATCAACCTGGGTGGCAACTTTCAGGGATCTATGTACATGGACACCTAGATCCCTCTGCTCAGCCACACTTTCAAGAACTTTACCATTAGCCAAATATTCCGCATTCCTGTTATTCCTTCCAAAGTGAATCACCTCACACTTCTCTACATTAAACTCCATTTGCCACCTCTCAGCCCAGCTCTGCAGCTTATCTATATCCCTCTGTAACCTGCTACATCCTTCCACACTATCGACAACACCACCGACTTTAGTATCATCTGCAAATTTACTCACCCACCCTTCTGTGCCTTCCTCTAGGTCATTGATAAAAATGACAAACAGCAACGGCCCCAGAACAGATCCTTGTGGTACTCCACTTGTGACTGTACTCCATTCTGAACATTTCCCATCAACCACCACCCTCTGTCTTCTTTCAGCTAGCCAATTTCTGATCCACATCTCTAAATCACCCTTAATCCCCAGCCTCCGTATTTTTTGCAATAGCCTACCGTGGGGAACCTTATCAAACGCTTTGCAATGACCCAAGCCGGAATCGAACCTGGGACCATGGAGCTGTGAAGCAATTGTGCTATCCACAATGCTACCGTGCTGCCCTTAAGAACAAATAAATCTATACTATATAATTTTACCGTAATCCATGTACCTATCCAATAGCTGCTTGAAGGTCCCTAATGTTTCCGACTCAACTACTTCCACAGGCAGTGCATTCCATGCCCCCACTACTCTCTGGGTAAAGAACCTACCTCTGATATCCCTCCTATATCTTCCACCTTAAATTTATGTCCCCTTGTAATGGTGTGTTCCACCCGGGGAAAAAGTCTCTGACTGTCTACTCTATCTATTCCCCTGATCATCTTATAAACCTCTATCAAGTCGCCCCTCATCCTTCTCCGCTCTAATGAGAAAAGGCCTAGCACCCTCAACCTTTCCTCGTAAGACCTACTCTCCATTCCAGGCAACACCCTGGTAAATCTTCTTTGCACCTTTTCCAGAGCTTCCACATCCTTCCTAAAATGAGGTGACCAGAACTGTACACAGTACTCCAAATGTGGCCTTACCAAAGTTTTGTACAGCTGCATCATCACCTCACGGCTCTTAAATTCAATCCCTCTGTTAATGAACGCGAGCACACCATAGGCCTTCTTCACAGCTCTATCCACTTGAGTGGCAACTTTCAAAGATGTATGAACATAGACCCCAAGATCTCTCTGCTCCTCCACATTGCCAAGAACTCTACCGTTAACCCTGTATTCCGCATTCATATTTGTCCTTCCAAAATGGACAACCTCACACTTTTCAGGGTTAAACTCCATCTGCCACTTCTCAGCCCAGCTCTGCATCCTATCTATGTCTCTTTGCAGCCGACAACAGCCCTCCTTACTATCCACAACTCCACCAATCTTCGTATCGTCTGCAAATTTACTGACCCACCCTTCAACTCCCTCATCCAAGTCATTAATGAAAATCACAAACAGCAGAGGACCCAGAACTGATCCCTGCGGTACGCCACTGGTAACTGGGATCCAGGCTGAATATTTGTCATCCACCACCACTCTCTGACTTCTATCGGTTAGCCAGTTTGTTATCCAACTGGCCAAATTTCCCACTATCCCATGCCTCCTTACTTTCTGCATAAGCCTACCATGGGGAATTTTATCAAATGCGATAACACACTGCGATACCTCACTGCTGAACACACTGAGGGTCCCAGATTGCTGAGCGCACTGAGGGTCCCAGATTGCTGAACACACTGAGGGTCCCGGATTGCTGAACACACTGAGGGTCCCAGATTGCTGAACACTGGGGGTCCCAGATTCCTGAACACACTGAGGGTCCCAGATTGCTGAACACACTGAGGGTCCCAGATTGCTGAACACACTGAGGGTCCCGGATTCCTGAACACACTGAGGGTCCCAGATTGCTGAACACACTGAGGGTCCCAGATTGCTGAACACACTGAGGGTCCCAGATTGCTCAACACACTGAGGGTCCCAGATTGCTGAGCACACTGAGGGTCCCAGGCTGCTTACTCTGTGCCACCTTTCGAAGGTGACGTTGAAAGAGCTTTTGTAAGTTGCCGCAGTGGACCTTGGAGATAGTACAGACGGCTGACAGTGTGGTGGAGGGTTTGAATTTTTGTGGAAGGGGTTCCAATCAAGTGGGCTGCTTTGTCCTGGATGGTGTTGAGCCCCTTGAGTGTTGTTGGAGCTGCGCTCATCCAGGCAAGTGGAGAGTATTCCATTACACTCCTGACTTGTGCCTTGGAGATGGTGGACAGGCTTTGAGGAGTCAGGGGGTGAGTTATTCTCCGTAGAATTCTCAGCTTTTGATTTTCTTTTCTAGGTGAAGTATTTATATGGCCGGGTCCAGTTCAGTTTCTGGTCAATGGTAACTCCCAGGATGTTGATTGGGTTAATCTGTTCGAACATCATGGGAAATAATTAAATTCTCTTTCGTTGCAGACAGTATTTGTGTGGTGGGAATGTAACTGGCCACTTGCCAGCCAAAGCCTGAATGTTGTCCATTTTCTGCATTTGGACATGGACTGCTTCATTATCTGAGGAGTGCAAATGGTGCTGAACATTGTGCAGTCATCTGCAAACATCCCCACATCTGACCTTGTGGTGGAAGGGAGGTCATTGATGAAGCAGCTGAAGATGGTTGGACCGAGGACACTACCCTGAGGAACTCCTGCAGTGATGTCCTGGAGCTGAGATGATTGACCTCTAACCACCACAACCATCTTCCTTTGTGCCAGGAGTGACTCCAACCAGCGGAGAGTTTCCTCCAATTCCCATTGACTCCAGTGTAGTGATGGCTCCTATCATACTCGGTAAAATGCTGGCTTGATGTCAAGGGCAGTCACTCTCACCTCACCTCTGGCATTCAGCTCTTATGTCCATGTTTGAACTGAGGCTGTAATGAGGTCAGGAGCTGAGTGACCCTGGCGGAACCCAAAGTGAGTGTCCGTGAGCAGGTTATTGCTGAGTAAAAGCTGTTTGATAGCATTGTTGATGACTCCTTCCATCACGTGTCTGATGATCAAGAGCAGACTGATGGGGCAATTGGCCGGATTGAATTAGTCGTGCTATTTGTGTGCAGGATGTCCCTGGGTAATTTTCCACATTGGCAGGTCAAAACCAGTGTTATAGCTGGTACAGGAACACCTTGGTTAGGAGCGCGGCACATTCTGGAACACAAGGGTTCAGTACTATTGCTGGAACATTGTCAGGGCCCGTAGCCTTTGCAGTGTCCAGTGCCTTTTGGGATCTTGCTGTGTTCAGGTTGGCTACTCTATTTCCCTCCATCGCAATAGTGACGATGCTTCAGGAGCTCTGGACTGACTGTGAAACACTTTGGGAGTTGGTGTGAGACAGAAAGATGTTATACAACCTGATTTTGTTTCTTCCTCCCTTGGTGCTGGAATCCCACATAACGTTCCGGTTGTAACTTACATCGGGTTACTTGTCATTCCCGTTACAGTAAAGTCAAAGGCGAGTTTGGACTGAATGAGAACTCGTGCACAAGAACCCCAGATCGTAACAAGTGATGAGAGAGACTACCCCAAGAAGATTTTCAAAGTGACACAGATTCAATGCGAACAACACAAAGTGGAAACGCCTCCCATTAGGCAGAAATAGCAACGGATAATAATTGTTGAATCGGTTCGGTTTAGTTTTTACTTAAGCTCGAGTTGTGGACTCTCCTGGTTAGTTGTGTGCATTAAGGGAAGGAGAGAAAGATTTGTACTTACCCTTCGAATATCTTTCCCAAAGGTTTCACTGTAACTCGTGCCAAGGATCTCAAAATTAACATTGGTGTTTGACGCACCATTTGCGAATCCCATGGCTCCCGTTAGTCCAATAATTTGACCCTAGGGGAATAAGGCAAGAGAAGAGTTACTGACCACACGCACAGCATCACATGTTCCATCCAATGGCAGCTTCTCATTCACAGTGTGGATCCTGAACATTGAATTCAAGCTAAAGCCCTATAATAATTCTGGGAAAGGTTCCTGGGGCACAGTCATTTTTTAACATGGACTTCCTGGAGCGATGTAATGAGCACCTTATACATACAGTTGGATCTAGATCATGGCATTATACTCTCATAGAAACTGCAGTGGATTAAAATGATTTATAAATTAATAATGTAATACACCAGCATGGCGAGGGGAGGGGAACCACAGCAGCAGACCAACAAGTAGAGACTGGGGAGGAGCTTGAGACTCGCACAAATATCGCAAAGAGGGAGAGCAGGCAGAGAGAAGTCACTGATCGCAGTGGGTCTGGAGTGAGTTTGCTTCAACGCAAGAAGTACTGGTTAGTAAGTTTGCGGACGACACAAAGGTTGGTGGAATTGCGGATAGCGATGAGGACTGTCAGAGGATACAGCAGGATTTAGATCGTTTGGAGAGTGGGCGGAGAGATGGCAGATGGAGTTTAATCCGGACAAATGTGAGGTAATGCATTTTGGAAGGTCTAATACAGGTAGGGAATATACAGTGAATGGCAGAACCCTCAAGATAATTGACAGTCAGAGAGATCTGTCAGCACGGTAGCATAGTGGTTAGCACACTTGCTTCACAGCTCCAGGGTCCCAGGTTCGATTCCCGGCTTGGGTCACTGTCTGTACGGAGTCTGCATGTTCTCCCCATGTCTGCGTGGGTTTCCTCCGGGTGCTGCGGTTTCCTCCCACAGTCCAAAGATGTGCAGGTTAGGTGGATTGGCCATGCTATATTGCCCTTAGTGTCCAAAATTACCCTTAGTGTTGGGTGGGGTTACTGGGTTATGGGGATAGGGTAGAGGTGTTGACCTTGGGTAGGGCGCTCTTTCCAAGAGCCGGTGCAGACTCGATGGGCCGAATGGCCTCCTTCTGTACTGTAAATTCAATGATTCTATGGTCTAGGTGTACAAGTCCACAGGTCACTGAAAGGGGCAACACAGGTGGAGAAGGTAGTCAAGAAGGCATACGGCATGCTTGCCTTCATTGGCCGGGGCATTGAGTATAAGAATTGGCAAGTCATGTTGCAGCTGTATAGAACCTTAGTTAGGCCACACTTGGAGTATAGTGTTCAATTCTGGTCGCCACACTACCAGAAGGATGTGGAGGCTTTAGAGAGGGTGCAGAAGAGATTTACCAGAATGTTGCCTGGTATGGAGGGCATTAGCTATGAGGAGCGGTTGAAAAAACTCGGTTTGTTCTCACTGGAACGACGGAGACTGAGGGGCGAGCTGAGGCAGGGGGGTGGGGATGGGGGGGGGGGGGGGGGGGGAGAGAAATAGCTAGAGCCGGGAGACTCTGGCTTCAAACGGTTTGAACATATTGAGATGATCATTTAAATACACTCAGCTGCATTAATCAGATTGCTCTGGCATCGGGGGTCGCTGGCATCGGGGGTCGCTGGCATCGGGGGTCGCTGGCATTGCCCACCATACAGTGCCTGCTGCGAACTCCGTTTATGGGCTCTCCCATTATTACCCAGAATAACGGCATGTGCGTGTGCGTGTGTGGAGAAACGCCCCATAATCTACAAAACCAGTTGCCATTAACTCCCAGTATCTACAATACATCACATCCTGGCCAACACACACCTGGGTTATCTGATCATTCACTTGTTTGTTTTGGGAGCTTGCTGTGTGTAAATTGGTTCTGCTGCCCCAACATAACAATAACGACATTGCACAGGCATGTTGGGACATGCCGAAGTCACGAAAGTACCAGATAAATGTACCTTCTTTCTCCTTTTTACACCAGTTTCAGTTGTTGCCATTCTATCAAATTCTGATTGTGCAAATTGCTTTGTGTACACTTGCAGGATACCGATTGGCTGTGCCAGGAAGCATACTTGGGTAAATACATTACTGCGAGGAGCATTTCTGAGTGATTGATATTTTTGGCTCACTCTGTTGGACACATCTTAAAGTTTAGTTTTGCAAGCAGGGAGCGTCCTGCAATGTTGAAAAGTGACTTCACGGAGTAGGATACAGGCCACCTGGCCCTGGGTCTGAGCGATGTGGGAAATGGGAGATCAGTTTGCAGGATGTGTGTTGGGTTTCTGAGTGAGGTGGTGTTTGAGTCACTGCTGTTTGTACAATGGGACAGGGGTTCACATCTTGTTCTTCTTTCCAGGACACGGAATGAGAGGGGAGTTCAAACACTGAGATTCTGCAAGTCAGTTTTCACAGGCAGAAGGTGGATTCTGATTCAGTCATGGTGTTGAAGCAGCACTTGGCACTGACTGGCAAACTAATTACATAATTATCAGGACACATTGCTAATAACAACAGCAACGTCCCTGAAAGATCTATGGCGCTGTTACCCAACCATCTGTGAGCACACATAAAAGCTGTCATTTATAGTCTGATCTATTCCCCAAACACTGCTGCATTTGTGAAAGAGAGCAATCAGCAGATACCAAATAACACCATTTTCAGCGGGAAGGTCCCTGTTTCTTCATTCATCGCTGTTAGCTCAAATATTTAAAGCCAATTCGTGGCGATTATGGATCTGTTGCTGTGCCTCCACCATGGGAATATGCCCAGGAATTCTGATTCTCACCGCCCCTCCACGAACCCCCCCCCCCCTCCCCGCTCTACCCTGCCTCTGCCCCACACCGAGTACTTCGCCGGTGTTCCATAATGACGTGGCCGAGGTTGGAAACATGGTGGAGCAGATGGGGAATGCAAGTCAGGAAGCGATTCCCACACTTAGCCATGCAAATCTATGCATGGCGAGGACTCAGAGGGATTCCCGAGGGAATCCCGTGATCGGCCCACCATTTTGAGCGGGCTGGTCACTCCCCCACATTGCAATTCAACCCCCACCCCCCCAGATTGTCTGGATCACCCCCTCCCCTCCTAGTATGGGGTGGCCCACCCCACCCCCTCCTATAGAGATCCTCACGTCCCACGGCGACCCCCTAACTAAAGGGACCCCTTGACTAAAGGGACTCACCACCCACAACCCCCTCCACCACCCCCAGAAGAGAGACCCCTGTCTGGAAGCTAGCGTGCATCCAGACAGAGGCAGTGAAAAGATTCACTGCTTTAACACTCACCTGGACAATACACCTGCTGGCTCAGACATAGGAAGTACACCTGTCAATTCCTGGAAACAGTAAACCTGTTAGCTGGGTTTAAACCCCCTCAGATCTTTGATTTTCAAACCAATCAGTCATTTCTCTTTGGTATTGATTTTATTGGGTACGTTGTGATTGACAGCTTCCAGCCCCCCCCCCCCCAAAACTGTCAACATTATTCCATTCATCTTCCTTCATAGTTGAGTAACTTTGAAGTGGCCCAACCACAATTTTTATAGACATCAAGCTTTGATTAACAGCTCCTGGACCACTTCAAACAGAGTTAAGTACTTGTCAGTTTCTAGCTGACCACCTCAAACTCACACAACCTTGAAGGGAGGTGATTGGAAAGCACTTAATTCTGTTTGAAGCGGTCCAGGAGCTGTCAATCAAAGCTTGATGTTTGTAAACATTGAGGTTTCAGCACTTAGAGTCACTCTCCCATGAAGGGAGATGAATGAAACAAAGCTGCGGCTAGTGTGTGGAAGCTGTCAATCACAGCCAACTACTAAAGATGAATGAATGGATCGGAGGGGTTTGAACACAGATCACTGCTGTTCTCATTCCAGGAATGGACACCTAGTGCTACCAGGTAAATGTTACAACTGTGATTTCTGTCACTGCCGCTGTCTGGGCTGCTCTCCAGCTTACAGACAGGGGTCTGTTTTCTGCAGGACCCCTCTATTTAGGGGGTTCCTGTGAGGGGTTCCTCTAATTAGGGGATCTCTGTGAGGGTCCCTCTAGTTAGGGGATCTCTGTGAGGGTCCCTCTAGTTAGGGGATCTCTGTGAGGGTCCCTCTAGTTAGGGGATCTCTGTGAGGGTCCCTCTAGTTAGGGGATCTCTGTGAGGGAATGTCAGAATTGCAGATTCCTTTCATGTATAATTTATAAATTAAGTAGCAAGGCAGAGACGGGGTTGGCGGAAGAAAACTCAATAAAAGGTTAGCGGAGTTGTGCTAAAAACCCCAACAGGGAGTGTAAACAAAGATTGCATGCAGCGTCAGTCTGGAGGGGGGGGAGGGGGGTTAATGGGCCAAATGGCTACTGTTCGACTTTCTGAGTTTTCTATGAATTAGTATCAAAATTTGAATCTAGGTGGGAATTCGAAGCTGGGTGGGGAGGAAGTGCTTTTTGTGACTGGTAAGTAGTGTTTCTGTTTTCTGTTTCTTTTCATTGGTATATTTATTTATTTTTTTCTTCGTTGTTTATTTATTTATTTAAAATTTTTGGGGGGAAATTGTAATTGTTGAAGTTAACCGAAGGTTTAAGACATGGCAGGAGATCTCAGACCCATGTCATGCTCCTCGTCTGCGATGTGGGAGCTCAGGGACACGTCCACTGTCCCTGGCTCCTTCACGTGCAAGAAGTGTGTCCAGTTGCAGCTCCTGTTAGACCGCTTGACGGCTCTGGAGCTGCGGGTGGACTCACTTTGGAGCATCCGCGATGCTGAGGACGTCGTGGATAGCACGTTTAGCGAGTTGGTCACATCGCAGGTGAAAGGTACTGAGGGAGATAGAAAATGGGTGACCAAAAGACAGAGCAAGAGTAGGAAGGCAGTGCAGGTGTCCTCTGCGGTCATCTCCCTGCAAAACAGATATACCGCTTTGGATACTGTTGAGAGAGATGTCTCACCAGGGGAAGGCAGCAGCAGCCAGGTTCATGGCACCGTGGCTGGCTCTGCTGCGCAGCTGGGCAGGAAGAAGAATGGCAGGGCTACAGTGATAGGGGACTCAATTGTAAGGGGAATAGACAGGCGGTTCTGCGGACGCAATCGAGACTCCAGGTTGGTATGTTGCCTCCCTGGTGCAAGGGTCAAGGATGTCTCGGAGCGGCTGCAGGACATTCTGGGGGGGCGAGGGTGAACAGCCAGCTGTCGTGGTGCACATAGGCACCAACGATATAGGTAAAAAACGGGACGAGGTCCTACAAGCTGAATTTAGGGAGCTAGGAGTTAAACTAAAAAGTAGGACCTCAAAGGTAGTAATCTCAGGATTGCTACCAGTGCCACGAGCTAGTCAAAGTAGGAATGTCAGGATAGAGAGGATGAATACGTGGCTCGAGAGATGGTGCAAGAGGGAGGGATTCAAATTCCTGGGACATTGGAACCGGTTCTGGGGGAGGTGGGACCAGTACAAACCGAACGGTCTGCACCTGGGCAGGACTGGAACCGATGTCCTAGGGGGGGTGTTTGCTAGAGCTGTTGGGGAGAGTTTAAACTAATGTGGCAGGGGGATGGGAACCGATGCAGGAAGTTGGAAGGTAGTAAAACAGGGACAGAAATAAAAGGCAGTAAGGGGGAAAGTGTAAGGCAGAGAAGCCATAGTCAAAAATTAAAAAGGGCGACAGTACAAGGTACAGTGACTGAGGGGAGCTCAGTGAATAGGACCAGGAAGACGAAAATAAATAAAACGGGAAGTGAAAATATTAATGGTAAGCGACGCGGCAGGTTGTTACAGGAAGATATGGGTTCGACGACAAGGAAAATTAGGAGAAAGGTTAAGAGGAAATATAACTTAGGAGTGGTTACTGATCGAGGTGTTAAGATTCAGAACAGAGGTAAAAAAGCCAACATAAGTGTACTTTACCTGAATGCTCGTAGTATTCGGAATAAAGTAAATGAGTTGATGGCGCAAATCGTCGTGAATGACTATGATTTAGTGGCCATTACTAAAACATGGTTAAAGGATGGTCACGACTGGGAGTTAAATATCCGAGGGTATCAAACTTTTCGGAAGGACAGAGTGGATGGTAAGGGAGGTGGTGTAGCTCTGTTATTTAAGGATGACATCCGGGCAACAGTAAGGGATGACATCGGTGCTATGGAGGATAAGGTTGAATCCATTTGGGTGGAAATCAGGAATAGTAAGGCGAAAAAGTCACTGATAGGAGTAATCTATAGGCTACCAAATAGTAACATTATGGTGGGGCAGGCAATAAACAAAGAAATAACAGATGCATGTAGAAATGGTACAGCAGTTACATTAGGGGATTTTAATCTACATGTTATTGGGTGAACCAGGTCAGTCAAGGCAGCCTTGAGGAGGAGTTTATAGAATGTATCCGCGATAGTTTCCTAGAACAGTATGTAATGGAACCTACGGGGGAACAAGCGGTCCTAGATCTGGTCCTGTGTAATGAGACAGGATTGATTCAGGATCTCATAGTTAGGGATCCTCTCGGAAGGAGCGATCACAATATGGTGGAATTTAAAATACAGATGGAGGGTGAGAAGGTAAAATCAAGCACTAGTGTTTTGTGCTAAAACAAAGGAGATTACAATGGGATGAGAGAAGAACTAGCTAAAGACGGGGAGCAAAGACTTTATAGTGAAACAGTTGAGGAACAGTGGAGAACCTTCCAAGTGATTTTTCACAGAGCTCAGCAAAGGTTTATACCAACAAAAAGGAAGGACGGTAAAAAGAGGGAAAATCGACCATGGATATCTAAGGAAATAAGGGAGAGTATCAAATTGAAGGAAAAAACATACAAAGTAGCAAAGATCAGTGGGAGACTAGAGGACTGGGAAATCTTTAGTGGGCAACAGGAAGCTACTAAAAAAGCTATAAAGAAGAGTAAGATAGATTATGAGAGTAAACTTGCTCAGAATATAAAAACAGATAGTAAAAGTTTCTACAAATACATAAAACAAAAAAGAGTGGCTAAGGTAAATATTGGTCCTTTAGAGGATGAGAAGGGAGATTTAATAATGGGAGATGAGGAAATGGCTGAGGAACTGAACAGGTTTTTTCGGTCGGTCTTCACAGTGGAAGACATAAATAACATGCCAGTGACTGATGGAAATGAGGCTATGACAGGTGAGGACCTTGAGAGGATTGTTATCACCAAGGAGGTAGTGATGGGCAAGCTAATGGGGCTAAAGGTAGACAAGTCTCCTGGACCTGATGGAATGCATCCCAGAGTGCTAAAAGAGATGGCTAGGGAAATTGCAAATACACTAGTGATAATTTACCAAAATTCACTAGACTCTGGGGTGGTCCCGGCGGATTGGAAATTAGCAAACGTTTAAAAAAGGAGGTAGGCAGAAAGCGGGTAATTATAGGCCAGTGAGCTTAACTTCGGTAGTAGGGAAGATGCTGGAATCTATCATCAAGGAAGAAATAGCGAGGCATCTGGATGGAAATTGTCCCATTGGACAGGCGCAGCATGGGTTCATAAAGGGCAGGTCGTGCCTAACTAATTTAGAGGAATTTTTTGAGGACATTAACAGTGTTGTAGATAACGGGGAGCCAATGGATGTGGTATATCTGGATTTCCAGAAAGCCTTTGACAAGGTGCCACACAAAAGGTTGTTGCATAAGATAAAGATGCATGGCATTAAGGGGAAAGTAGTAGCATGGATAGTGTATTGGTTAATTAATAGAAAGCAAAGAGTGGGGATTAATGGGTGTTTCTCTGGTTAGCAATCAGTAGCTAGTGGTGTCCCTCAGGGATCAGTGTTGGGCCCACAACTGTTCACAATTTACATAGATGATTTGGAGTTGGGGACCAAGGGCAATGTGTCCAAGTTTGCAGACGACACTAAGATGAGTGGTAAAGCAAAAAGTGCAGAAGATGCTGGAAGTCTGCAGAGGGATTTGGATAGGCTAAGTGAATGGGCTAGGGTCTGACAGATGGAATACAGTGTTGACAAATGTGAGGTTCTCCATTTTGGTAGGAATAACAGCAAAAGGGATTATTATTTAAATGATAAAATATTAAAACATGCTGCTGTGCAGAGAGACCTGGGTGTGCTAGTGCATGAGTCGCAAAAAGTTGGTTTTCAGGTCCAACAGGTGATTAAGAAGGCAAATGGTATTTTGTCCTTCATTGCTAGAGGGATGGAGTTTAAGACTAGGGAGGTTCTGCTGCAATTGTATAAGGTGTTAGTAAGGCCACACCTGGAGTATTGTGTTCAGTTTTGATCTCCTTACTTGAGAAAGGACATACTGGCACTGGAGGGTGTGCAGAGGAGATTCACTAGGTTAATCCCAGAGCTGAAGGGGTTGGATTACGAAGAGAGGTTGAGTAAACTGGGACTGTACTCGTTGGAATTTAGAAGGATGAGGGGGGATCTCATAGAAACATATAAGATTATGAAGGGAATAGATAGGATAGATGCGGGCAGGTTGTTTCCACTGGCGCGTGAAAGCAGAACTAGGGGAAGTAGATTTAGGATTGAGTTTAGGAGGAACTTCTTCACCCAAAGGGTTGTGAATCTATGGAATTCCTTGCCCAGTGAAGCAGGAGAGGCTCCTTCATTAAATGTTTTTAAGATAAAGATAGATAGTTTTTTGAAGAATAAAGGGATTAAGGGTTATGGTGTTCGGGCCGGAAAGTGGAGCTGAGTCCACAAAAGATCAGCCATGATCTCATTGAATGGTGGAGCAGGCTCGAGGGGCCAGATGGCCTACTCCTGCTCCTAGTTCTTATGTTCTAAAATCCCGCTCCTAACTCCCTGACAGAGAGTGAAACTTTCTCAAACAACCTGGATTCATAAATCACGGAAATGAAAGAGGAGGTGGACAATTGCTTCTTATTCAAGAAATGTCTTCAGTGTGAACCACTGGATACTTTTAGGATTCTGAAGGAAATTGACAAAGATGTCGGAACAGTGTGCAGAGTGCTTCAGACTTCAAACTGCATGTGACACATTCAGCAAAATATCGGATACTCAGGGGGTTTGACAGGGTCGATGCTGAGAGGGTGTTTCCCCTTGTGGGAGAGTCTAGGACCAGAGGGCATCATCTCAGAGTGAGAGGTCGCCCATTTCAGACAGAGATGAGGAGGAATTTCTTCTCTCAGAGGGGAGCGAATCAATGGAATTCTTTACCGCAGAGAGCTGTAGAGGCTGGGCCGTTCAGTATGTTCAAGGCTGAGACAGACAGGTTTTTATTCGTTGAGAGAATCGAGGGTTATGGGGTTAAGGTAGGAAAGTGGAGTTGAGGATTATTTTAGATGTCATGACCTCACTGAATGGTGGAGCAGGCTAGATGGGCTGAAGGGCCGACTTCTGCTTCTAGGGCTTATGATCTTACTAGAATCTGGAAGAAGTCTGTACGGAGACGGCGCAGAGCAGGATCTGAATATTACAGTTTCAGCCTGAAAACCTGAACCAGCAGACACAACGTAGACTCCATAATAACATCACTGAATCAATGTGCACTTTATGAAATCCACTGCAATTTTTGTTATCATTTATAATCCAATCATAGTCTGAGCAAAACTGCAATCAAATTCCATGTTGGCGACAAAATGCATCCTTCACATTTTCTAACAGCTGATAGCAATGCAGCCTTGACATCAAAAGATGCAAAACAAACGCTATATTAACACTCACACAGTCACTGTATTAACACTCACAAAGTCACTATATTAACACTCACACAGTCACTGTATTAACACTCACACAGTCACTATATTAACACTCACACAGTCACTGTATTAACACTCACACAGTCACTGTATTGACACTCACACAGTCACTGTATTGACACTCACACAGTCACTATATTGACACTCACAAAGTCACTGTATTAACACTCACACAGTCACTATATTGACACTCACAAAGTCACTATATTAACACTCACACAGTCACTATATTGACACTCACACAGTCACTATATTGACACTCACAAAGTCACTATATTAACACTCACACAGTCACTATATTAACACTCACACAGTCACTATATTGACACTCACAAAGTCACTGTATTAACACTCACAAAGTCACTATATTGACACTCACACAGTCACTATATTAACACTCACACAGTCACTATATTGACACTCACAAAGTCACTATATTAACACTCACAAAGTCACTGTATTAACACTCACAAAGTCACTATATTAACACTCACACAGTCACTATATTAACACTCACAAAGTCACTATATTAACACTCACACAGTCACTATATTAACACTCACAGTCACTATATTAACACTCACACAGTCACAATATTAACACTCACACAGTCACTATATTGACACTCACAAAGTCATTGTATTAACACTCACAAAGTCACTATATTGACACTCAAAGTCACTGTATTAACACTCACACAGTCACTATGTTAACACTCACACAGTCACTATATTAACACTCACAAAGTCACTATATTAACACTCACACAGTCACTATATTAAGACTCACACAGTCACTATATTGACACTCACAAAGTCACTGTATTAACACTCACAAAGTCACTGTATTAACACTCGCAAAGTCACTATATTAACACTCACACAGTCACTATATTAACACTCACGCAGTCACTATATTAACACTCACAAAGTCACTATATTAACACTCACAAAGTCACTATATAAACACTTACAGTCACTATATTAACACTCACAAAGTCAGTATATTAACACTCACAAAGACATGATATTAACAATCAGAAAGTCACAATATTAACACTAACAGACTCACTATATTAACACTCACACAGTCACTATATTAACACTCACAAAGTCACTATATTAACACTCACAAAGTCACTGTATTGACACTCACAAAGTCACTATATTGACACTCGCACAGTCACTATATTAAAACTCACACAGTCACTATATTAACACTCACACAGTCACTATATTAACACTCACACAGTCACTATATTAACATTCACAAAGTCAGTATATTAACACTCACAAAGGCAGTATATTAACACTCACAAAGTCAGTATATTAATACTCACAAAGTCACTATATTAACACACAAAGTCACTATATTAACACTCACAAAGTCACACTATTAACTCTCACAAAGTCACTATATTAACACATAGTCACAACATTAACAATCACAAAGTCACAATATTAACACTCTCACAGTCACTATATTAACATTCACACAGTCACTAAATTAACACTCACAAAGTCACTATATTAACACTCACACAGTCACTATATTAACACTCACACAGTCATAATATTAACACTCACAAAGTCACTATATTGACACTCACACAGTCACTACATTGACCCTCACACAATCACAATATTAACACTCACACAGTCACTATATTAACACTCACAAAGTCACTATATTAACACTCACACAGTCACTATATTAACAGTCATACAGTCACTATATTAACACTCACAAAGTCAGTATATTAACACTCACAAAGTCACTATATTAAAACTCACACAGTCACTATATTGACACTCACACAGTCACTATATTGACACTCACACAGTCACTATATTGACACTCAGTCACTATATTGACACTCACACCGTCACTATATTAACACTCACACAGTCACGATATTAACACTCACACAGACACTATATTAACACTCACAAAGTCAGTATATAAACACTCACAAAGTCAGAATATTAATACTCACAAAGTCACTATATTAACACTCACAAAGTCACTATTTTAACACTCACAAAGTCACTATTTTAACACTCACAAAGTCACACTATTAACTCTCACAAAGTCACTATATTAACACTCACACAGTCACTATATTAATACTCACAAAGTCACTATATTAACACTCCCAAAGTCACTATATTAACACTCACACAGTCACAATATTAACACTCACACAGTCACTATATTAATACTCACACAGTCACTATATTGACACTCACAAAGTCACTACATTGACACTCACAAAGTCACTATATTAACACTCACACAGTCACTATATTAACACTCACAATGTCACTATATTAACACTCACAAAGTCAGTATGTTAACACTAACACAGTCACTATATTGACACTCACAAAGTCACTATATTAACACTCACACAGTCACTATATTAAGACTCACAAAGTCACTATATTAACACTCACAAAGTCACAATATTAAGAATCACACAGTCACTATATTAACACTCACAAAGTCACAATATTAACACTCACAAAGTCACTATATTAACACACAAAGTCACTATATTAACACTCACACAGTCACTATATTAACACTCACACAGTCACTATATTAACACTCACAAAGTCACTATATTAACACTCACAGTCACAATATTAACACTCACACAGTCACTATATTAACACTCACAATGTCACTATATTAACACTCACAAAGTCACTATATTAACACTCACAAAGTCACAATATTAACACTCACAAAGTCACTATATTAACACTCACACAGTCACTATATTAACACTCACAAAGTCACTATATTAACACTCACACAGTCACTATATTAACACTCACAGTCACTATATTAACACTCACACAGTCACAATATTAACACTCACACAGTCACTATATTGACACTCACAAAGTCACTGTATTAACACTCACAAAGTCACTATATTGACACTCAAAGTCACTGTATTAACACTCACACAGTCACTATGTTAACACTCACACAGTCACTATATTAACACTCACAAAGTCACTATATTAACACTCACACAGTCACTATATTAAGACTCACACAGTCACTATATTGACACTCACAAAGTCACTGTATTAACACTCACAAAGTCACTGTATTAACACTCGCAAAGTCACTATATTAACACTCACACAGTCACTATATTAACACTCACGCAGTCACTATATTAACACTCACAAAGTCACTATATTAACACTCACAAAGTCACTATATAAACACTTACAGTCACTATATTAACACTCACAAAGTCAGTATATTAACACTCACAAAGACATGATATTAACAATCAGAAAGTCACAATATTAACACTAACAGACTCACTATATTAACACTCACACAGTCACTATATTAACACTCACAAAGTCACTATATTAACACTCACAAAGTCACTGTATTGACACTCACAAAGTCACTATATTGACACTCGCACAGTCACTATATTAAAACTCACACAGTCACTATATTAACACTCACACAGTCACTATATTAACACTCACACAGTCACTATATTAACAGTCACAAAGACACAATATTAACACTCACAAAGTCAGTATATTAACACTCACAAAGTCAGTATATTAATATTCACAAAGTCACTATATTAACACACAAAGTCACTATATTAACAATCACAAAGTCACACTATTAACTCTCACAAAGTCACTATATTAACACATAGTCACAACATTGACAATCACAAAGTCACAATATTAACACTCTCACAGTCACTATATTAACATTCACACAGTCACTAAATTAACACTCACAAAGTCACTATATTAACACTCACACAGTCACTATATTAACACTCACACAGTCATAATATTAACACTCACAAAGTCACTATATTGACACTCACACAGTCACTATATTGACCCTCACACAATCACAATATTAACACTCACACAGTCACTATATTAACACTCACAAAGTCACTATATTAACACTCACACAGTCACTATATTAACAGTCATACAGTCACTATATTAACACTCACAAAGTCAGTATATTAACACTCACAAAGTCACTATATTAAAACTCACACAGTCACTATATTGACACTCACACAGTCACTATATTGACACTCACACAGTCACTATATTGACACTCAGTCACTATATTGACACTCACACAGTCACTATATTAACACTCACACAGTCACGATATTAACACTCACAAAGTCAGTATATTAACACTCACAAAGTCAGAATATTAATACTCACAAAGTCACTATATTAACACTCACAAAGTCACTATTTTAACACTCACAGTCACACTATTAACTCTCACAAAGTCACTATATTAACACTCACACAGTCACTATATTAATACTCACAAAGTCACTATATTAACACTCACAAAGTCACTATATTAACACTCACAAAGTCACTATATTGACACTCCCAAAGTCACTATATTAACACTCACACAGTCACAATATTAACACTCACACAGTCACTATATTAATACTCACACAGTCACTATATTGACACTCACAAAGTCACTACATTGACACTCACAAAGTCACTATATTAACACTCACACAGTCACTATATTAACACTCACAATGTCACTATATTAACACTCACAAAGTCAGTATGTTAACACTAACACAGTCACTATATTGACACTCACAAAGTCACTATATTAACACTCACACAGTCACTATATTAAGACTCACAAAGTCACTATATTAACACTCACAAAGTCACAATATTAAGAATCACACAGTCACTATATTAACACTCACAAAGTCACAATATTAACACTCACAAAGTCACTATATTAACACACAAAGTCACTATATTAACACTCACACAGTCACTATATTAACACTCACACAGTCACTATATTAACACTCACACAGTCACTATATTAACACTCACAAAGACATGATATTAACAATCAGAAAGTCACATTATTAACACTAACAGACTCACTATATTAACACTCACACAGTCACTATATTAACACTCACAAAGTCACTATATTAACACTCACAAAGTCACTGTATTGACACTCACAAAGTCACTATATTGACACTCGCACAGTCACTATATTAAAACTCACAAAGTCAGTATATTAACACTCACACAGTCTCTATATTAACACTCACACAGTCACTATATTAACACTCACATAGTCACTATATTAACACTCACACAGTCACTATATTAACACTCACAAAGTCAGTATATTAACACTCACAAAGTCAGTATATTAACACTCACAAAGTCACTATATTAATACTCACAAAGTCACTATATTAACACTCAAAGTCACTATATTAACACTCACAAAGTCACACTATTAACTCTCACAAAGTCACTATATTAACACACAGAGTCACAACATTAACAATCACAAAGTCACAATATTAACACTCTCACAGTCACTATATTAACACTCACACAGTCACCATATTCACAATCACACAGTCACTATATTAACACTCATAAAGTCACTATATTAACACTCACACAGTCACTATATTAATACTCACAAAGTCACTATATTAACACTCACACAGTCACTATATTAACACTCACAAAGTCACTATATTAACACTCACACAGTCACTATATTAATACTCACAAAGTCACTATATTAATACTCACAAAGTCACTATATTAACACTCACAAAGTCACTATATTAACACTCACAAAGTCACTATATTGACACTCACAAAGTCACTATATTAACACTCACACAGTCACAATATTAACACTCACACAGTCACTATATTAATACTCACACAGTCACTATATTGACACTCACAAAGTCACTACATTGACACTCACAAAGTCACTATATTAACACTCACACAGTCACTATATTAACACTCACAATGTCACTATATTAACACTCACAAAGTCAGTATGTTAACACTAACACAGTCACTATATTGACACTCACAAAGTCACTATACTAACACTCACACAGTCACTATATTAAGACTCACAAAGTCACTATATTAACACTCACAAAGTCACAATATTAAGAATCACACAGTCACTATATTAACACTCACAAAGTCACAATATTAACACTCACAAAGTCACTATATTAACACACAAAGTCACTATATTAACACTCACACAGTCACTATATTAACACTCACACAGTCACTATATTAACACTCACACAGTCACTATATTAACACTCACAAAGACATGATATTAACAATCAGAAAGTCACATTATTAACACTAACAGACTCACTATATTAACACTCACACAGTCACTATATTAACACTCACAAAGTCACTATATTAACACTCACAAAGTCACTGTATTGACACTCACAAAGTCACTATATTGACACTCGCACAGTCACTATATTAAAACTCACAAAGTCAGTATATTAACACTCACACAGTCTCTATATTAACACTCACACAGTCACTATATTAACACTCACACAGTCACTATATTAACACTCACAAAGTCAGTATATTAACACTCACAAAGTCAGTATATTAATACTCACAAAGTCACTATATTAACACTCAAAGTCACTATATTAACACTCACAAAGTCACACTATTAACTCTCACAAAGTCACTATATTAACACACAGAGTCACAACATTAACAATCACAAAGTCACAATATTAACACTCTCACAGTCACTATATTAACACTCACACAGTCACCATATTCTCAATCACACAGTCACTATATTAACACTCACAAAGTCACTATATTAACACTCACACAGTCACTATATTAATACTCACAAAGTCACTATATTAACACTCACACAGTCACTATATTAACACTCACAAAGTCACTATATTAACACACAAAGTCACTATATTGACACTCACAAAGTCACTGTATTAACAGTCACAAAGTCACTATATTAACACTCACACAGTCACTATATTAACACTCATAAAGTCAGTATATTAACACTCACACAGTCAGTATATTAACACTCACACAGTCACTATATTAACACTCACACAGTCACTGTATTGACACTCCCAAAGTCACTATATTGACGCACAATGTCACTATATTAACACTCACAAGTCACTATATTAACGCTCACACAGTCACTATATTAACACTCACACAGTCACTATATTGACACTCACAAAGTCACTATATTAACGCTCACACAGTCACTATATTGACACTCACAAAGTCACTATATTGACACTCACACAGTCACTGTATTGACACTCACAAAGTCACTATATTGACGCACAAAGTCACTATATTAACACTCTCAAAGTCACTATATTAACACTCACACAGTCACTATATTAACACTCACAAAGTCACTATATTAACACTCACCCAGTCACTTTATTAACACTCACACAGTCACTATTTTAAGAGTCACACAGTCACTATATTAACACTCACAAAGTCACTATATTAACACTCACAAAGTCACTATATTAACAGTCACACAGTCAGTATATTGACACTCACAAAGTCACTATATTGACACTCACACAGTCACTATATTGACACTCACAGCCACTATATTAACACTCACACAGTCACTATATTGACACTCACACAGTCACTATATTAACACTCACAAAGTCACAATATTAACACTCACAAAGTCACAATATTAACACTCACAAAATTAACACTCACAAAGTCACAATATTAACACACAAATTCAGTATATTAACACTCACAAAGACATGATATTAACAATCAGAAAGTCACAATATTAACACTCACAAAGTCACTATATTAACACTCACACAGTCACTACATTGACACTCACAAAGTCACTATATTAACACTCACAAAGTCACTATATTAATACTCACAAAGTCACTATATTGACACTCACACAGTCACTATATTAACACTCACAAAGTCACTATATTGACACTCACACAGTCACTATATTAACACTCACAAAGTCACAATATTAACACTCACAAAGTCACAATATTAACACTCACAAAATTAACACTCACAAAGTCACAATATTAACACACAAATTCAGTATATTAACACTCACAAAGACATGATATTAACAATCAGAAAGTCACAATATTAACACTCACAAAGTCACTGTATTAACACTCACAAAGTCACTGTATTAACACTCACAAAGTCACTACATTGACACTCACAAAGTCACTATATTAACACTCACAAAGTCACTATATTAATACTCACAAAGTGACTATATCAACACTCACAAAATTAACATTCACAAAGTCACAATATTAACACTCAGAGTCACAACATTAACAATCACAAAGTCACAATATTAACACTCACAAAGTCAGTATATTAATACTCACAAAGTCACTATATTAACACACAAAGTCACTATATTGACACACAAAGTCACTGTATTAACACACAAAGTCACTATATTAACACTCACAAAGTCAGTATATTAACACTCATAAAGTCACTATATTGACACTCACACAGTCAGTATATTAACACTCACACAGTCACTATATTAACACTCACACAGTCACTGTATTGACACTCACACAGTCACTATATTAACACTCACACAGTCACTATATTGACACTCACACAGTCACTATATTGACACTCACACAGTCACTGTATTGACACTCACAAAGTCACTATATTGACGCAGAAAGTCACTATATTAACACTCTCAAAGTCACTATATTAACACTCACACAGTCACTATATTAACACTCACAAAGTCACTATATTAACACTCACAAAGTCACTATATTAACACTCACACAGTCACTATTTTAAGAGTCACAGTCACTATATTGACACTCACATTCACTATATTAACACACTCACAGTCACTATATTAAGACTCACAGTCACTATATTAACACTCACACAGTCACTATATTAACACTCACACAATCACTATATTAACACTCACACAGTCACTATATTAACACTCACAAAGTCACAATATTGACACCCACACAGTCACTATATTAACACTCACAAAGTCACAATATTGACACTCACACAGTCACTATATTGACACTCACAAAGTCACTATATTGACACTCACACAGTCACTATATTAACACTCACAAAGTCACAATATTAACACTCACAAAATTAACACTCACAAAGTCACAATATTAACACTCAAATTCAGTATATTAACACTCACAAAGACATGATATTAACAATCAGAAAGTCACAATATTAACACTAACAGACTCACTATATTAACACTCACAAAGTCACTATATTAACACTCACAAAGTCACAATATTAACACTCACAAAGTCACTATATTAACACTCACCAAGTCACTATATTAACACACACAAAGTCACTATATTAACACTCACACAGTCACTATATTAACACTCACAAAGTCACTATATTAAAACTCACAAAGTCACTATATTGACACTCACAAAGTCACTATATTGACACTCACAAAGTCACTAAATTAACACTCACAAAGTCACTATATTAACACTCACACAGTCACTATATTGACACTCACACAGGCACAATATTAACACTCACAAAGTCACTATATTGACACTCACACAGTCACTATATTAACACTCACACAGTCACTATATTAACACTCACACAGTCAGTACATTGACACTCACAAAGTCAGTATATTAACACTCACACAGTCACTATATTAACACACAAAGTCAGTATATTAACACTCACAAAGTCAGTATATTAACACTCACAAAGTCAGTATATTAACACTAACACAGTCATTATATTGACACTCACAAAGTCACTATATTAACACTCACACAGTCACTATATTAAGACTCACAAAGTCACTATATTAACACTCACAAAGTCACAATATTAAGAATCACACAGTCACTATATTAACACTCACAAAGTCACAATATTAACACTCACACAGTCACTATATTAACACTCACAAAGTCACTATATTAACACACAAAGTCACTATATTAACACTCACACAGTCACTATATTAACACTCACACAGTCACTATATTAACACTCACACAGTCACTATATTAACACTCACAAAGACATGATATTAACAATCAGAAAGTCACAATATTAACACTAACAGACTCACTATATTAACACTCACACAGTCACTATATTAACACTCACAAAGTCACTATATTAACACTCACAAAGTCACTGTATTGACACTCACAAAGTCACGATATTGACACTCGCACAGTCACTATATTAAAACTCACACAGTCACTATATTAACACTCACACAGTCACTATATTAACACTCACAAAGACACAATATTAACACTCACAAAGTCAGTATATTATCACTCACAAAGTCAGTATATTAACACTCACAAAGTCACTATATTAATACTCACAAAGTCACTATATTAACACTCACACAGTCACTATATTAACACTCACAAAGTCACTATATTAACACTCACACAGTCACTATATTAATACTCACAAAGTCACTATATTAATACTCACAAAGTCACTATATTAACACTCACAAAGTCACTATATTAACACTCACAAAGTCACTATATTGACACTCACAAAGTCACTATATTAACACTCACACAGTCACAATATTAACACTCACACAGTCACTATATTAATACTCACACAGTCACTATATTGACACTCACAAAGTCACTACATTGACACTCACAAAGTCACTATATTAACACTCACACAGTCACTATATTAACACTCACAATGTCACTATATTAACACTCACAAAGTCAGTATGTTAACACTAACACAGTCACTATATTGACACTCACAAAGTCACTATACTAACACTCACACAGTCACTATATTAAGACTCACAAAGTCACTATATTAACACTCACAAAGTCACAATATTAAGAATCACACAGTCACTATATTAACACTCACAAAGTCACAATATTAACACTCACAAAGTCACTATATTAACACACAAAGTCACTATATTAACACTCACACAGTCACTATATTAACACTCACACAGTCACTATATTAACACTCACACAGTCACTATATTAACACTCACAAAGACATGATATTAACAATCAGAAAGTCACATTATTAACACTAACAGACTCACTATATTAACACTCACACAGTCACTATATTAACACTCACAAAGTCACTATATTAACACTCACAAAGTCACTGTATTGACACTCACAAAGTCACTATATTGACACTCGCACAGTCACTATATTAAAACTCACAAAGTCAGTATATTAACACTCACACAGTCTCTATATTAACACTCACACAGTCACTATATTAACACTCACACAGTCACTATATTAACACTCACAAAGTCAGTATATTAACACTCACAAAGTCAGTATATTAATACTCACAAAGTCACTATATTAACACTCAAAGTCACTATATTAACACTCACAAAGTCACACTATTAACTCTCACAAAGTCACTATATTAACACACAGAGTCACAACATTAACAATCACAAAGTCACAATATTAACACTCTCACAGTCACTATATTAACACTCACACAGTCACCATATTCTCAATCACACAGTCACTATATTAACACTCACAAAGTCACTATATTAACACTCACACAGTCACTATATTAATACTCACAAAGTCACTATATTAACACTCACACAGTCACTATATTAACACTCACAAAGTCACTATATTAACACACAAAGTCACTATATTGACACTCACAAAGTCACTGTATTAACAGTCACAAAGTCACTATATTAACACTCACACAGTCACTATATTAACACTCATAAAGTCAGTATATTAACACTCACACAGTCAGTATATTAACACTCACACAGTCACTATATTAACACTCACACAGTCACTGTATTGACACTCCCAAAGTCACTATATTGACGCACAATGTCACTATATTAACACTCACAAGTCACTATATTAACGCTCACACAGTCACTATATTAACACTCACACAGTCACTATATTGACACTCACAAAGTCACTATATTAACGCTCACACAGTCACTATATTGACACTCACAAAGTCACTATATTGACACTCACACAGTCACTGTATTGACACTCACAAAGTCACTATATTGACGCACAAAGTCACTATATTAACACTCTCAAAGTCACTATATTAACACTCACACAGTCACTATATTAACACTCACAAAGTCACTATATTAACACTCACCCAGTCACTTTATTAACACTCACACAGTCACTATTTTAAGAGTCACACAGTCACTATATTAACACTCACAAAGTCACTATATTAACACTCACAAAGTCACTATATTAACAGTCACACAGTCAGTATATTGACACTCACAAAGTCACTATATTGACACTCACACAGTCACTATATTGACACTCACAGCCACTATATTAACACTCACACAGTCACTATATTGACACTCACACAGTCACTATATTAACACTCACAAAGTCACAATATTAACACTCACAAAGTCACAATATTAACACTCACAAAATTAACACTCACAAAGTCACAATATTAACACACAAATTCAGTATATTAACACTCACAAAGACATGATATTAACAATCAGAAAGTCACAATATTAACACTCACAAAGTCACTATATTAACACTCACACAGTCACTACATTGACACTCACAAAGTCACTATATTAACACTCACAAAGTCACTATATTAATACTCACAAAGTCACTATATTGACACTCACACAGTCACTATATTAACACTCACAAAGTCACTATATTGACACTCACACAGTCACTATATTAACACTCACAAAGTCACAATATTAACACTCACAAAGTCACAATATTAACACTCACAAAATTAACACTCACAAAGTCACAATATTAACACACAAATTCAGTATATTAACACTCACAAAGACATGATATTAACAATCAGAAAGTCACAATATTAACACTCACAAAGTCACTGTATTAACACTCACAAAGTCACTGTATTAACACTCACAAAGTCACTACATTGACACTCACAAAGTCACTATATTAACACTCACAAAGTCACTATATTAATACTCACAAAGTGACTATATCAACACTCACAAAATTAACATTCACAAAGTCACAATATTAACACTCAGAGTCACAACATTAACAATCACAAAGTCACAATATTAACACTCACAAAGTCAGTATATTAATACTCACAAAGTCACTATATTAACACACAAAGTCACTATATTGACACACAAAGTCACTGTATTAACACACAAAGTCACTATATTAACACTCACAAAGTCAGTATATTAACACTCATAAAGTCACTATATTGACACTCACACAGTCAGTATATTAACACTCACACAGTCACTATATTAACACTCACACAGTCACTGTATTGACACTCACACAGTCACTATATTAACACTCACACAGTCACTATATTGACACTCACACAGTCACTATATTGACACTCACACAGTCACTGTATTGACACTCACAAAGTCACTATATTGACGCAGAAAGTCACTATATTAACACTCTCAAAGTCACTATATTAACACTCACACAGTCACTATATTAACACTCACAAAGTCACTATATTAACACTCACAAAGTCACTATATTAACACTCACACAGTCACTATTTTAAGAGTCACAGTCACTATATTGACACTCACATTCACTATATTAACACACTCACAGTCACTATATTAAGACTCACAGTCACTATATTAACACTCACACAGTCACTATATTAACACTCACACAATCACTATATTAACACTCACACAGTCACTATATTAACACTCACAAAGTCACAATATTGACACCCACACAGTCACTATATTAACACTCACAAAGTCACAATATTGACACTCACACAGTCACTATATTGACACTCACAAAGTCACTATATTGACACTCACACAGTCACTATATTAACACTCACAAAGTCACAATATTAACACTCACAAAATTAACACTCACAAAGTCACAATATTAACACTCAAATTCAGTATATTAACACTCACAAAGACATGATATTAACAATCAGAAAGTCACAATATTAACACTAACAGACTCACTATATTAACACTCACAAAGTCACTATATTAACACTCACAAAGTCACAATATTAACACTCACAAAGTCACTATATTAACACTCACCAAGTCACTATATTAACACACACAAAGTCACTATATTAACACTCACACAGTCACTATATTAACACTCACAAAGTCACTATATTAAAACTCACAAAGTCACTATATTGACACTCACAAAGTCACTATATTGACACTCACAAAGTCACTAAATTAACACTCACAAAGTCACTATATTAACACTCACACAGTCACTATATTGACACTCACACAGGCACAATATTAACACTCACAAAGTCACTATATTGACACTCACACAGTCACTATATTAACACTCACACAGTCACTATATTAACACTCACACAGTCAGTACATTGACACTCACAAAGTCAGTATATTAACACTCACACAGTCACTATATTAACACACAAAGTCAGTATATTAACACTCACAAAGTCAGTATATTAACACTCACAAAGTCAGTATATTAACACTAACACAGTCATTATATTGACACTCACAAAGTCACTATATTAACACTCACACAGTCACTATATTAAGACTCACAAAGTCACTATATTAACACTCACAAAGTCACAATATTAAGAATCACACAGTCACTATATTAACACTCACAAAGTCACAATATTAACACTCACACAGTCACTATATTAACACTCACAAAGTCACTATATTAACACACAAAGTCACTATATTAACACTCACACAGTCACTATATTAACACTCACACAGTCACTATATTAACACTCACACAGTCACTATATTAACACTCACAAAGACATGATATTAACAATCAGAAAGTCACAATATTAACACTAACAGACTCACTATATTAACACTCACACAGTCACTATATTAACACTCACAAAGTCACTATATTAACACTCACAAAGTCACTGTATTGACACTCACAAAGTCACGATATTGACACTCGCACAGTCACTATATTAAAACTCACACAGTCACTATATTAACACTCACACAGTCACTATATTAACACTCACAAAGACACAATATTAACACTCACAAAGTCAGTATATTATCACTCACAAAGTCAGTATATTAACACTCACAAAGTCACTATATTAATACTCACAAAGTCACTATATTAACACACAAAGTCACTATATTAACACTCACAAAGTCACACTATTAACTCTCACAAAGTCACTATATTAACACAGAGTCACAACATTAACAATCACAAAGTCACAATATTAACACTCTCACAGTCACTATATTAACACTCACACAGTCACTAAATTAAAACTCACAAAGTCACTATATTAACACTCACACAGTCACTATATTAACACTCACACAGTCACTATATTAACACTCACACAGTCATAATATTAACACTCACAAAGTCACTATATTGACACTCACACAGTCACTATATTGACCCTCACACAGTCACAATATTAACACTCACACAGTCACTATATTAACACTCACAAAGTCACTATATTAACACTCACACAGTCACTATATTAACAGTCATACAGTCACTATATTAACACTCACAAAGTAAGTATATTAACACTCACAAAGTCACTATATTAAAACTCACACAGTCACTATATTGACACTCACACAGTCACTATATTAACACTCACACAGTCACTATATTAACACTCACACAGTCACTATATTGACACTCACACAGTCACTATATTAACACTCACAAAGTAAGTATATTAACACTCACAAAGTCACTATATTAAAACTCACACAGTCACTATATTGACACTCACACAGTCACTATATTGACACTCACACAGTCACTATATTGACACTCACACAGTCACTATATTGACACTCACACAGTCACTATATTAACACTCACACAGTCACGATATTAACACTCACAAAGTCACTATTTTAACACTCACAAAGTCACTATTTTAACACTCACAAAGTCACTATATTAACACTCACGCAGTCACTATATTAACACTCACAAAGTCACTATATTAACACTCACAAAGTCACTATATTAACACTTACAGTCACTATATTAACACTCACAAAGTCACTATATTAACACTCACAAAGACATGATATTAACCATCAGAAAGTCACAATATTAACACTAACAGACTCACTATATTAACACTCACAAAGTCACTATATTAACACTCACAAAGTCACTATATTAACACTCACACAGTCACTATATTAACACTCACAAAGTCACTATATTGACACTCACAAAGTCACTATATTGACACTCACACAGTCACTATATTGACCCTCACACAATCACAATATTAACACTCACACAGTCACTATATTAACACTCACAAAGTCACTATATTAACACTCACACAGTCACTATATTAACAGTCATACAGTCACTATATTAACACTCACAAAGTCAGTATATTAACACTCACAAAGTCACTATATTAAAACTCACACAGTCACTATATTGACACTCACACAGTCACTATATTGACACTCACACAGTCACTATATTGACACTCAGTCACTATATTGACACTCACACAGTCACTATATTAACACTCACACAGTCACGATATTAACACTCACAAAGTCAGTATATTAACACTCACAAAGTCAGAATATTAATACTCACAAAGTCACTATATTAACACTCACAAAGTCACTATTTTAACACTCACAGTCACACTATTAACTCTCACAAAGTCACTATATTAACACTCACACAGTCACTATATTAATACTCACAAAGTCACTATATTAACACTCACAAAGTCACTATATTAACACTCACAAAGTCACTATATTGACACTCCCAAAGTCACTATATTAACACTCACACAGTCACAATATTAACACTCACACAGTCACTATATTAATACTCACACAGTCACTATATTGACACTCACAAAGTCACTACATTGACACTCACAAAGTCACTATATTAACACTCACACAGTCACTATATTAACACTCACAATGTCACTATATTAACACTCACAAAGTCAGTATGTTAACACTAACACAGTCACTATATTGACACTCACAAAGTCACTATATTAACACTCACACAGTCACTATATTAAGACTCACAAAGTCACTATATTAACACTCACAAAGTCACAATATTAAGAATCACACAGTCACTATATTAACACTCACAAAGTCACAATATTAACACTCACAAAGTCACTATATTAACACACAAAGTCACTATATTAACACTCACACAGTCACTATATTAACACTCACACAGTCACTATATTAACACTCACACAGTCACTATATTAACACTCACAAAGACATGATATTAACAATCAGAAAGTCACATTATTAACACTAACAGACTCACTATATTAACACTCACACAGTCACTATATTAACACTCACAAAGTCACTATATTAACACTCACAAAGTCACTGTATTGACACTCACAAAGTCACTATATTGACACTCGCACAGTCACTATATTAAAACTCACAAAGTCAGTATATTAACACTCACACAGTCTCTATATTAACACTCACACAGTCACTATATTAACACTCACATAGTCACTATATTAACACTCACACAGTCACTATATTAACACTCACAAAGTCAGTATATTAACACTCACAAAGTCAGTATATTAACACTCACAAAGTCACTATATTAATACTCACAAAGTCACTATATTAACACTCAAAGTCACTATATTAACACTCACAAAGTCACACTATTAACTCTCACAAAGTCACTATATTAACACACAGAGTCACAACATTAACAATCACAAAGTCACAATATTAACACTCTCACAGTCACTATATTAACACTCACACAGTCACCATATTCACAATCACACAGTCACTATATTAACACTCATAAAGTCACTATATTAACACTCACACAGTCACTATATTAATACTCACAAAGTCACTATATTAACACTCACACAGTCACTATATTAACACTCACAAAGTCACTATATTAACACTCACACAGTCACTATATTAATACTCACAAAGTCACTATATTAATACTCACAAAGTCACTATATTAACACTCACAAAGTCACTATATTAACACTCACAAAGTCACTATATTGACACTCACAAAGTCACTATATTAACACTCACACAGTCACAATATTAACACTCACACAGTCACTATATTAATACTCACACAGTCACTATATTGACACTCACAAAGTCACTACATTGACACTCACAAAGTCACTATATTAACACTCACACAGTCACTATATTAACACTCACAATGTCACTATATTAACACTCACAAAGTCAGTATGTTAACACTAACACAGTCACTATATTGACACTCACAAAGTCACTATACTAACACTCACACAGTCACTATATTAAGACTCACAAAGTCACTATATTAACACTCACAAAGTCACAATATTAAGAATCACACAGTCACTATATTAACACTCACAAAGTCACAATATTAACACTCACAAAGTCACTATATTAACACACAAAGTCACTATATTAACACTCACACAGTCACTATATTAACACTCACACAGTCACTATATTAACACTCACACAGTCACTATATTAACACTCACAAAGACATGATATTAACAATCAGAAAGTCACATTATTAACACTAACAGACTCACTATATTAACACTCACACAGTCACTATATTAACACTCACAAAGTCACTATATTAACACTCACAAAGTCACTGTATTGACACTCACAAAGTCACTATATTGACACTCGCACAGTCACTATATTAAAACTCACAAAGTCAGTATATTAACACTCACACAGTCTCTATATTAACACTCACACAGTCACTATATTAACACTCACACAGTCACTATATTAACACTCACAAAGTCAGTATATTAACACTCACAAAGTCAGTATATTAATACTCACAAAGTCACTATATTAACACTCAAAGTCACTATATTAACACTCACAAAGTCACACTATTAACTCTCACAAAGTCACTATATTAACACACAGAGTCACAACATTAACAATCACAAAGTCACAATATTAACACTCTCACAGTCACTATATTAACACTCACACAGTCACCATATTCTCAATCACACAGTCACTATATTAACACTCACAAAGTCACTATATTAACACTCACACAGTCACTATATTAATACTCACAAAGTCACTATATTAACACTCACACAGTCACTATATTAACACTCACAAAGTCACTATATTAACACACAAAGTCACTATATTGACACTCACAAAGTCACTGTATTAACAGTCACAAAGTCACTATATTAACACTCACACAGTCACTATATTAACACTCATAAAGTCAGTATATTAACACTCACACAGTCAGTATATTAACACTCACACAGTCACTATATTAACACTCACACAGTCACTGTATTGACACTCCCAAAGTCACTATATTGACGCACAATGTCACTATATTAACACTCACAAGTCACTATATTAACGCTCACACAGTCACTATATTAACACTCACACAGTCACTATATTGACACTCACAAAGTCACTATATTAACGCTCACACAGTCACTATATTGACACTCACAAAGTCACTATATTGACACTCACACAGTCACTGTATTGACACTCACAAAGTCACTATATTGACGCACAAAGTCACTATATTAACACTCTCAAAGTCACTATATTAACACTCACACAGTCACTATATTAACACTCACAAAGTCACTATATTAACACTCACCCAGTCACTTTATTAACACTCACACAGTCACTATTTTAAGAGTCACACAGTCACTATATTAACACTCACAAAGTCACTATATTAACACTCACAAAGTCACTATATTAACAGTCACACAGTCAGTATATTGACACTCACAAAGTCACTATATTGACACTCACACAGTCACTATATTGACACTCACAGCCACTATATTAACACTCACACAGTCACTATATTGACACTCACACAGTCACTATATTAACACTCACAAAGTCACAATATTAACACTCACAAAGTCACAATATTAACACTCACAAAATTAACACTCACAAAGTCACAATATTAACACACAAATTCAGTATATTAACACTCACAAAGACATGATATTAACAATCAGAAAGTCACAATATTAACACTCACAAAGTCACTATATTAACACTCACACAGTCACTACATTGACACTCACAAAGTCACTATATTAACACTCACAAAGTCACTATATTAATACTCACAAAGTCACTATATTGACACTCACACAGTCACTATATTAACACTCACAAAGTCACTATATTGACACTCACACAGTCACTATATTAACACTCACAAAGTCACAATATTAACACTCACAAAGTCACAATATTAACACTCACAAAATTAACACTCACAAAGTCACAATATTAACACACAAATTCAGTATATTAACACTCACAAAGACATGATATTAACAATCAGAAAGTCACAATATTAACACTCACAAAGTCACTGTATTAACACTCACAAAGTCACTGTATTAACACTCACAAAGTCACTACATTGACACTCACAAAGTCACTATATTAACACTCACAAAGTCACTATATTAATACTCACAAAGTGACTATATCAACACTCACAAAATTAACATTCACAAAGTCACAATATTAACACTCAGAGTCACAACATTAACAATCACAAAGTCACAATATTAACACTCACAAAGTCAGTATATTAATACTCACAAAGTCACTATATTAACACACAAAGTCACTATATTGACACACAAAGTCACTGTATTAACACACAAAGTCACTATATTAACACTCACAAAGTCAGTATATTAACACTCATAAAGTCACTATATTGACACTCACACAGTCAGTATATTAACACTCACACAGTCACTATATTAACACTCACACAGTCACTGTATTGACACTCACACAGTCACTATATTAACACTCACACAGTCACTATATTGACACTCACACAGTCACTATATTGACACTCACACAGTCACTGTATTGACACTCACAAAGTCACTATATTGACGCAGAAAGTCACTATATTAACACTCTCAAAGTCACTATATTAACACTCACACAGTCACTATATTAACACTCACAAAGTCACTATATTAACACTCACAAAGTCACTATATTAACACTCACACAGTCACTATTTTAAGAGTCACAGTCACTATATTGACACTCACATTCACTATATTAACACACTCACAGTCACTATATTAAGACTCACAGTCACTATATTAACACTCACACAGTCACTATATTAACACTCACACAATCACTATATTAACACTCACACAGTCACTATATTAACACTCACAAAGTCACAATATTGACACCCACACAGTCACTATATTAACACTCACAAAGTCACAATATTGACACTCACACAGTCACTATATTGACACTCACAAAGTCACTATATTGACACTCACACAGTCACTATATTAACACTCACAAAGTCACAATATTAACACTCACAAAATTAACACTCACAAAGTCACAATATTAACACTCAAATTCAGTATATTAACACTCACAAAGACATGATATTAACAATCAGAAAGTCACAATATTAACACTAACAGACTCACTATATTAACACTCACAAAGTCACTATATTAACACTCACAAAGTCACAATATTAACACTCACAAAGTCACTATATTAACACTCACCAAGTCACTATATTAACACACACAAAGTCACTATATTAACACTCACACAGTCACTATATTAACACTCACAAAGTCACTATATTAAAACTCACAAAGTCACTATATTGACACTCACAAAGTCACTATATTGACACTCACAAAGTCACTAAATTAACACTCACAAAGTCACTATATTAACACTCACACAGTCACTATATTGACACTCACACAGGCACAATATTAACACTCACAAAGTCACTATATTGACACTCACACAGTCACTATATTAACACTCACACAGTCACTATATTAACACTCACACAGTCAGTACATTGACACTCACAAAGTCAGTATATTAACACTCACACAGTCACTATATTAACACACAAAGTCAGTATATTAACACTCACAAAGTCAGTATATTAACACTCACAAAGTCAGTATATTAACACTAACACAGTCATTATATTGACACTCACAAAGTCACTATATTAACACTCACACAGTCACTATATTAAGACTCACAAAGTCACTATATTAACACTCACAAAGTCACAATATTAAGAATCACACAGTCACTATATTAACACTCACAAAGTCACAATATTAACACTCACACAGTCACTATATTAACACTCACAAAGTCACTATATTAACACACAAAGTCACTATATTAACACTCACACAGTCACTATATTAACACTCACACAGTCACTATATTAACACTCACACAGTCACTATATTAACACTCACAAAGACATGATATTAACAATCAGAAAGTCACAATATTAACACTAACAGACTCACTATATTAACACTCACACAGTCACTATATTAACACTCACAAAGTCACTATATTAACACTCACAAAGTCACTGTATTGACACTCACAAAGTCACGATATTGACACTCGCACAGTCACTATATTAAAACTCACACAGTCACTATATTAACACTCACACAGTCACTATATTAACACTCACAAAGACACAATATTAACACTCACAAAGTCAGTATATTATCACTCACAAAGTCAGTATATTAACACTCACAAAGTCACTATATTAATACTCACAAAGTCACTATATTAACACTCACACAGTCACTATATTAACACTCACAAAGTCACTATATTAACACTCACACAGTCACTATATTAATACTCACAAAGTCACTATATTAATACTCACAAAGTCACTATATTAACACTCACAAAGTCACTATATTAACACTCACAAAGTCACTATATTGACACTCACAAAGTCACTATATTAACACTCACACAGTCACAATATTAACACTCACACAGTCACTATATTAATACTCACACAGTCACTATATTGACACTCACAAAGTCACTACATTGACACTCACAAAGTCACTATATTAACACTCACACAGTCACTATATTAACACTCACAATGTCACTATATTAACACTCACAAAGTCAGTATGTTAACACTAACACAGTCACTATATTGACACTCACAAAGTCACTATACTAACACTCACACAGTCACTATATTAAGACTCACAAAGTCACTATATTAACACTCACAAAGTCACAATATTAAGAATCACACAGTCACTATATTAACACTCACAAAGTCACAATATTAACACTCACAAAGTCACTATATTAACACACAAAGTCACTATATTAACACTCACACAGTCACTATATTAACACTCACACAGTCACTATATTAACACTCACACAGTCACTATATTAACACTCACAAAGACATGATATTAACAATCAGAAAGTCACATTATTAACACTAACAGACTCACTATATTAACACTCACACAGTCACTATATTAACACTCACAAAGTCACTATATTAACACTCACAAAGTCACTGTATTGACACTCACAAAGTCACTATATTGACACTCGCACAGTCACTATATTAAAACTCACAAAGTCAGTATATTAACACTCACACAGTCTCTATATTAACACTCACACAGTCACTATATTAACACTCACACAGTCACTATATTAACACTCACAAAGTCAGTATATTAACACTCACAAAGTCAGTATATTAATACTCACAAAGTCACTATATTAACACTCAAAGTCACTATATTAACACTCACAAAGTCACACTATTAACTCTCACAAAGTCACTATATTAACACACAGAGTCACAACATTAACAATCACAAAGTCACAATATTAACACTCTCACAGTCACTATATTAACACTCACACAGTCACCATATTCTCAATCACACAGTCACTATATTAACACTCACAAAGTCACTATATTAACACTCACACAGTCACTATATTAATACTCACAAAGTCACTATATTAACACTCACACAGTCACTATATTAACACTCACAAAGTCACTATATTAACACACAAAGTCACTATATTGACACTCACAAAGTCACTGTATTAACAGTCACAAAGTCACTATATTAACACTCACACAGTCACTATATTAACACTCATAAAGTCAGTATATTAACACTCACACAGTCAGTATATTAACACTCACACAGTCACTATATTAACACTCACACAGTCACTGTATTGACACTCCCAAAGTCACTATATTGACGCACAATGTCACTATATTAACACTCACAAGTCACTATATTAACGCTCACACAGTCACTATATTAACACTCACACAGTCACTATATTGACACTCACAAAGTCACTATATTAACGCTCACACAGTCACTATATTGACACTCACAAAGTCACTATATTGACACTCACACAGTCACTGTATTGACACTCACAAAGTCACTATATTGACGCACAAAGTCACTATATTAACACTCTCAAAGTCACTATATTAACACTCACACAGTCACTATATTAACACTCACAAAGTCACTATATTAACACTCACCCAGTCACTTTATTAACACTCACACAGTCACTATTTTAAGAGTCACACAGTCACTATATTAACACTCACAAAGTCACTATATTAACACTCACAAAGTCACTATATTAACAGTCACACAGTCAGTATATTGACACTCACAAAGTCACTATATTGACACTCACACAGTCACTATATTGACACTCACAGCCACTATATTAACACTCACACAGTCACTATATTGACACTCACACAGTCACTATATTAACACTCACAAAGTCACAATATTAACACTCACAAAGTCACAATATTAACACTCACAAAATTAACACTCACAAAGTCACAATATTAACACACAAATTCAGTATATTAACACTCACAAAGACATGATATTAACAATCAGAAAGTCACAATATTAACACTCACAAAGTCACTATATTAACACTCACACAGTCACTACATTGACACTCACAAAGTCACTATATTAACACTCACAAAGTCACTATATTAATACTCACAAAGTCACTATATTGACACTCACACAGTCACTATATTAACACTCACAAAGTCACTATATTGACACTCACACAGTCACTATATTAACACTCACAAAGTCACAATATTAACACTCACAAAGTCACAATATTAACACTCACAAAATTAACACTCACAAAGTCACAATATTAACACACAAATTCAGTATATTAACACTCACAAAGACATGATATTAACAATCAGAAAGTCACAATATTAACACTCACAAAGTCACTGTATTAACACTCACAAAGTCACTGTATTAACACTCACAAAGTCACTACATTGACACTCACAAAGTCACTATATTAACACTCACAAAGTCACTATATTAATACTCACAAAGTGACTATATCAACACTCACAAAATTAACATTCACAAAGTCACAATATTAACACTCAGAGTCACAACATTAACAATCACAAAGTCACAATATTAACACTCACAAAGTCAGTATATTAATACTCACAAAGTCACTATATTAACACACAAAGTCACTATATTGACACACAAAGTCACTGTATTAACACACAAAGTCACTATATTAACACTCACAAAGTCAGTATATTAACACTCATAAAGTCACTATATTGACACTCACACAGTCAGTATATTAACACTCACACAGTCACTATATTAACACTCACACAGTCACTGTATTGACACTCACACAGTCACTATATTAACACTCACACAGTCACTATATTGACACTCACACAGTCACTATATTGACACTCACACAGTCACTGTATTGACACTCACAAAGTCACTATATTGACGCAGAAAGTCACTATATTAACACTCTCAAAGTCACTATATTAACACTCACACAGTCACTATATTAACACTCACAAAGTCACTATATTAACACTCACAAAGTCACTATATTAACACTCACACAGTCACTATTTTAAGAGTCACAGTCACTATATTGACACTCACATTCACTATATTAACACACTCACAGTCACTATATTAAGACTCACAGTCACTATATTAACACTCACACAGTCACTATATTAACACTCACACAATCACTATATTAACACTCACACAGTCACTATATTAACACTCACAAAGTCACAATATTGACACCCACACAGTCACTATATTAACACTCACAAAGTCACAATATTGACACTCACACAGTCACTATATTGACACTCACAAAGTCACTATATTGACACTCACACAGTCACTATATTAACACTCACAAAGTCACAATATTAACACTCACAAAATTAACACTCACAAAGTCACAATATTAACACTCAAATTCAGTATATTAACACTCACAAAGACATGATATTAACAATCAGAAAGTCACAATATTAACACTAACAGACTCACTATATTAACACTCACAAAGTCACTATATTAACACTCACAAAGTCACAATATTAACACTCACAAAGTCACTATATTAACACTCACCAAGTCACTATATTAACACACACAAAGTCACTATATTAACACTCACACAGTCACTATATTAACACTCACAAAGTCACTATATTAAAACTCACAAAGTCACTATATTGACACTCACAAAGTCACTATATTGACACTCACAAAGTCACTAAATTAACACTCACAAAGTCACTATATTAACACTCACACAGTCACTATATTGACACTCACACAGGCACAATATTAACACTCACAAAGTCACTATATTGACACTCACACAGTCACTATATTAACACTCACACAGTCACTATATTAACACTCACACAGTCAGTACATTGACACTCACAAAGTCAGTATATTAACACTCACACAGTCACTATATTAACACACAAAGTCAGTATATTAACACTCACAAAGTCAGTATATTAACACTCACAAAGTCAGTATATTAACACTAACACAGTCATTATATTGACACTCACAAAGTCACTATATTAACACTCACACAGTCACTATATTAAGACTCACAAAGTCACTATATTAACACTCACAAAGTCACAATATTAAGAATCACACAGTCACTATATTAACACTCACAAAGTCACAATATTAACACTCACACAGTCACTATATTAACACTCACAAAGTCACTATATTAACACACAAAGTCACTATATTAACACTCACACAGTCACTATATTAACACTCACACAGTCACTATATTAACACTCACACAGTCACTATATTAACACTCACAAAGACATGATATTAACAATCAGAAAGTCACAATATTAACACTAACAGACTCACTATATTAACACTCACACAGTCACTATATTAACACTCACAAAGTCACTATATTAACACTCACAAAGTCACTGTATTGACACTCACAAAGTCACGATATTGACACTCGCACAGTCACTATATTAAAACTCACACAGTCACTATATTAACACTCACACAGTCACTATATTAACACTCACAAAGACACAATATTAACACTCACAAAGTCAGTATATTATCACTCACAAAGTCAGTATATTAACACTCACAAAGTCACTATATTAATACTCACAAAGTCACTATATTAACACACAAAGTCACTATATTAACACTCACAAAGTCACACTATTAACTCTCACAAAGTCACTATATTAACACAGAGTCACAACATTAACAATCACAAAGTCACAATATTAACACTCTCACAGTCACTATATTAACACTCACACAGTCACTAAATTAAAACTCACAAAGTCACTATATTAACACTCACACAGTCACTATATTAACACTCACACAGTCACTATATTAACACTCACACAGTCATAATATTAACACTCACAAAGTCACTATATTGACACTCACACAGTCACTATATTGACCCTCACACAGTCACAATATTAACACTCACACAGTCACTATATTAACACTCACAAAGTCACTATATTAACACTCACACAGTCACTATATTAACAGTCATACAGTCACTATATTAACACTCACAAAGTAAGTATATTAACACTCACAAAGTCACTATATTAAAACTCACACAGTCACTATATTGACACTCACACAGTCACTATATTAACACTCACACAGTCACTATATTAACACTCACACAGTCACTATATTGACACTCACACAGTCACTATATTAACACTCACAAAGTAAGTATATTAACACTCACAAAGTCACTATATTAAAACTCACACAGTCACTATATTGACACTCACACAGTCACTATATTGACACTCACACAGTCACTATATTGACACTCACACAGTCACTATATTGACACTCACACAGTCACTATATTAACACTCACACAGTCACGATATTAACACTCACAAAGTCACTATTTTAACACTCACAAAGTCACTATTTTAACACTCACAAAGTCACTATATTAACACTCACGCAGTCACTATATTAACACTCACAAAGTCACTATATTAACACTCACAAAGTCACTATATTAACACTTACAGTCACTATATTAACACTCACAAAGTCACTATATTAACACTCACAAAGACATGATATTAACCATCAGAAAGTCACAATATTAACACTAACAGACTCACTATATTAACACTCACAAAGTCACTATATTAACACTCACAAAGTCACTATATTAACACTCACACAGTCACTATATTAACACTCACAAAGTCACTGTATTAACACTCACAAAGTCACTATATTAAAACTCACAAAGTCACTATATTGACACTCAGAAAGTCACTATATTGACACTCACAAAGTCACTAAATTAACACTCACAAAGTCACTATATTAACACTCAGGCAGTCACTATATTAACACTCACACAGTCACAATATTAACACTCACAAAGTCACTATATTAACACTCACACAGTCACTATATTAACAGTCACACAGTCACTATATTAACACTCACAAAGTCACTATATTGACACTCACACAGTCACTATATTGACACTCACACAGTCACTATATTGACACTCACACAGGCACAATATTAACACTCACACAGTCACTATATTAACACTCACACAGTCAGTATATTAACACTCACAAAGTCAGAATATTAATACTCACAAAGTCACTATATTAACACTCACAAAGTCACTATTTTAACACTCACAAAGTCACTATTTTAACACTCACAAAGTCACGCTATTAACTCTCACAAAGTCACTATATTAACACAGAGTCACAACATTAACAATCACAAAGTCACAAAATTAACACTCACACAGTCACTATATTAACACTCACAAAGTCACTACATTGACACTCACAAAGTCAGTATATTAACACTCACACAGTCACTATATTAACACACAAAGTCAGTATATTAACACTCACAAAGTCAGTATATTAACACTCACAAAGTCAGTATATTAACACTAACACAGTCATTATATTGACACTCACAAAGTCACTATATTAACACTCACACAGTCACTATATTAAGACTCACAAAGTCACTATATTAACACTCACAAAGTCACAATATTAAGAACCACACAGTCACTATATTAACACTCACAAAGTCACAATATTAACACTCACACAGTCACTATATTAACACTCACAAAGTCACTATATTAACACACAAAGTCACTATATTAACACTCACACAGTCACTATATTAACACTCACACAGTCACTATATTAACACTCACACAGTCACTATATTAACACTCACAAAGACATGATATTAACAATCAGAAAGTCACAATATTAACACTAACAGACTCACTATATTAACACTCACACAGTCACTATATTAACACTCACAAAGTCACTATATTAACACTCACAAAGTCACTGTATTGACACTCACAAAGTCACTATATTGACACTCGCACAGTCACTATATTAAAACTCACAAAGTCACTATATTAACACTCACACAGTCACTATATTAACACTCACACAGTCACTATATTAACACTCACAGTCACTATATTGACCCTCACACAGTCACAATATTAACACTCACACAGTCACAATATTAACACTCACAAAGTCACTATATTAACAGTCACACAGTCACTATATTAACACTCACACAGTCACTATATTAACAGTCACACAGTCACTATATTAACACTCACAAAGTCACTATATTGACACTCACACAGTCACTATATTGACACTCACACAGTCACTATATTGTCACTCACACAGGCACAATATTAACACTCACACAGTCACTATATTAACACTCACACAGTCAGTATATTAACACTCACAAAGTCAGAATATTAATACTCACAAAGTCACTATATTAACACTCACAAAGTCACTATTTTAACACTGACAAAGTCACTATTTTAACACTCACAAAGTCACACTATTAACTCTCACAAAGTCACTATATTAACACAGAGTCACAACATTAACAATCACAAAGTCACAAAATTAACACTCACAAAGTCACTACATTGACACTCACAAAGTCAGTATATTAACACTCACACAGTCACTATATTAACACACAAAGTCAGTATATTAACACTCACAAAGTCAGTATATTAACACTCACAAAGTCAGTATATTAACACTAACACAGTCATTATATTGACACTCACAAAGTCACTATATTAACACTCACACAGTCACTATATTAAGACTCACAAAGTCACTATATTAACACTCACAAAGTCACAATATTAAGAACCACACAGTCACTATATTAACACTCACTAAGTCACAATATTAACACTCACACAGTCACTATATTAACACTCACAAAGTCACTATATTAACACACAAAGTCACTATATTAACACTCACACAGTCACTATATTAACACTCACACAGTCACTATATTAACACTCACAAAGACATGATATTAACAATCAGAAAGTCACAATATTAACACTAACAGACTCACTATATTAACACTCACACAGTCACTATATTAACACTCACAAAGTCACTATATTAACACTCACAAAGTCACTGTATTGACACTCACAAAGTCACCATATTGACACTCGCACAGTCACTATATTAAAACTCACAAAGTCACTATATTAACACTCACACAGTCACTATATTAACACTCACAGTCACTATATTGACCCTCACACAGTCACAATATTAACACTCACACAGTCACAATATTAACACTCACAAAGTCACTATATTAACAGTCACACAGTCACTATATTAACAGTCACACAGTCACTATATTAACACTCACAAAGTCAGTATATTAAAACTCACAAAGTCACTATATTGACACTCACACAGTCACTATATTGACACTCACAAAGTCAGTATATTAACACTCACACAGTAACTATATTAACACTCACACACTCACTATATTAACACTCACAAAGACATGATATTAACAATCAGAATGTCACAATATTAACACTAACAGACTCACTATATTAACACTCACAAAGTCACTGTATTAACACTCACAAAGTCACTGTATTAACACTCACAAAGTCACTATATTAACACTCACACAGTCACTACATTGACACTCACAAAGTCACTATATTAACACTCACACAGTCACTCTATTAACACTCACAAAGTCACTATATTAACACTCACAAAGTCACTGTATTAACACTCACAAAGTCACTATATTGACACTCGCACAGTGACTATATTAACACTCAGACAGTCACTATATTGACACTCACACAGTCACTATATTGACACTCACACAGTCACTATATTAACACTCACAATGTCACTATATTAACACTCACAATGTAACTATATTAACACTCACAAAGTCACTATGTTAACACTCACAACGTCACTATATTGGCACTCACACAGTCACTATATTGACATTCACACAGTCACTATATTGACACTCACAGTCACTATATTGACACTCACACAGTCACTATATTAACACTCACACAGTCACTATATTGACACTCACAAAGTCACTATATTAACACTCACACAGTCACTATGTTAAGACTAACAAAGTCACTATATTAACACACAAAGTCACTATATTGACACTCACAAAGTCACTGTATTAACAGTCACAAAGTCACTATATTAACACTCATACAGTCACTATATTAACACTCATAAAGTCAGTATATACAACTCACAAAGTCACTATATTTACACTCACACAGTCAGTATATTAACACTCACACAGTCACTATATTAACACTCACACAGTCACTATATTGACACTCACAAAGTCACTATATTGACACTCACACAGTCACTGTATTGACACTCACAAAGTCACTATATTGACGCACAAAGTCACTATATTAACACTCACACAGTCACTATATTAACACTCATAAAGTCAGTATATTAACACTCACAAAGTCACTATATTTACACTCACACAGTCACTATATTAACACTCACACAGTCACTATATTAACACTCACAAAGTCACTATATTAACACTCACCCAGTCACTATATTAACACTCACACAGTCAATATTTTAAGAGTCACACAGTCACTATATTGACACTCACAGCCACTATATTAACACTCACACAGTCACTATATTGACACTCACAAAGTCACTATATTGACACTCACACAGTCACTATATTAACACTCACAAAGTCACAATATTAACACTCACAAAGTCACAATATTAACACTCACAAAATTAACACTCACAAAGTCACAATATTAACACACAAATTCAGTATATTAACACTCACAAAGACATGATATTAACAATCAGAAAGTCACAATATTAACACTCACAAAGTCACTGTATTAACACTCACAAAGTCACTGTATTAACACTCACAAAGTCACTATATTAACACTCACACAGTCACTACATTGACACTCACAAAGTCACTATATTAACACTCACAAAGTCACTATATTAATACTCACAAAGTCACTATATCAACACTCACAAAATTAACATTCACAAAGTCACAATATTAACACTCAGAGTCACAACATTAACAATCACAAAGTCACAATATTAACACTCACAAAGTCAGTATATTAATACTCACAAAGTCACTATATTAACACACAAAGTCACTATATTGACACACAAAGTCACTGTATTAACACACAAAGTCACTATATTGACACTCACAAAGTCACCACATTGACACTCACAAAGTCACTATATTAACACTCACACAGTCACTATATTAACACTCACAAAGTCAGTATATTAACACTCATAAAGTCACTATATTGACACTCACACAGTCAGTATATTAACACTCACACAGTCACTATATTAACACTCACACAGTCACTGTATTGACACTCACAAAGTCACTATATTGACGCACAATGTCACTATATTAACACTCACAAAGTCACTATATTAACACTCACACAGTCACTATATTAACACTCACACAGTCACTATATTGACACTCACACAGTCACTATATTGACACTCACACAGTCACTGTATTGACACTCACAAAGTCACTATATTGACGCAGAAAGTCACTGTATTAACACTCTCAAAGTCACTATATTAACACTCACACAGTCACTATATTAACACTCACAAAGTCACTATATTAACACTCACACAGCCACTATATTAACACTCACACAGTCACTATTTTAAGAGTCACAGTCACTATATTGACACTCACATTCACTATATTAACACACTCACAGTCACTATATTAAGACTCACAGTCACTATATTAACACTCACACAGTCACTATATTAACACTCACACAATCACTATATTAACACTCACACAGTCACTATATTAACACTCACAAAGTCACAATATTGACACCCACACAGTCACTATATTAACACTCACAAAGTCACAATATTGACACTCACACAGTCACTATATTGACACTCACAAAGTCACTATATTGACACTCACACAGTCACTATATTAACACTCACAAAGTCACAATATTAACACTCACAAAATTAACACTCACAAAGTCACAATATTAACACTCAAATTCAGTATATTAACACTCACAAAGACATGATATTAACAATCAGAAAGAAACAATATTAACACTAACAGACTCACTATATTAACACTCACACAGTCACTATATTAACACTCACAAAGTCACTATATTAACACTCACAAAGTCACTGTATTGACACTCACAAAGTCACCATATTGACACTCGCACAGTCACTATATTAAAACTCACAAAGTCACTATATTAACACTCACACAGTCACTATATTAACACTCACAGTCACTATATTGACCCTCACACAGTCACAATATTAACACTCACACAGTCACAATATTAACACTCACAAAGTCACTATATTAACAGTCACACAGTCACTATATTAACAGTCACACAGTCACTATATTAACACTCACAAAGTCAGTATATTAAAACTCACAAAGTCACTATATTAACACTCACAAAGTCACTATATTAACACTCACACAGTCACTATATTAACACTCACAAAGTCACTGTATTAACACTCACAAAGTCACTATATTAAAACTCACAAAGTCACTATATTGACACTCAGAAAGTCACTATATTGACACTCACAAAGTCACTAAATTAACACTCACAAAGTCACTATATTAACACTCAGGCAGTCACTATATTAACACTCACACAGTCACAATATTAACACTCACAAAGTCACTATATTAACACTCACACAGTCACTATATTAACAGTCACACAGTCACTATATTAACACTCACAAAGTCACTATATTGACACTCACACAGTCACTATATTGACACTCACACAGTCACTATATTGACACTCACACAGGCACAATATTAACACTCACACAGTCACTATATTAACACTCACACAGTCAGTATATTAACACTCACAAAGTCAGAATATTAATACTCACAAAGTCACTATATTAACACTCACAAAGTCACTATTTTAACACTCACAAAGTCACTATTTTAACACTCACAAAGTCACGCTATTAACTCTCACAAAGTCACTATATTAACACAGAGTCACAACATTAACAATCACAAAGTCACAAAATTAACACTCACACAGTCACTATATTAACACTCACAAAGTCACTACATTGACACTCACAAAGTCAGTATATTAACACTCACACAGTCACTATATTAACACACAAAGTCAGTATATTAACACTCACAAAGTCAGTATATTAACACTCACAAAGTCAGTATATTAACACTAACACAGTCATTATATTGACACTCACAAAGTCACTATATTAACACTCACACAGTCACTATATTAAGACTCACAAAGTCACTATATTAACACTCACAAAGTCACAATATTAAGAACCACACAGTCACTATATTAACACTCACAAAGTCACAATATTAACACTCACACAGTCACTATATTAACACTCACAAAGTCACTATATTAACACACAAAGTCACTATATTAACACTCACACAGTCACGATATTAACACTCACACAGTCACTATATTAACACTCACACAGTCACTATATTAACACTCACAAAGACATGATATTAACAATCAGAAAGTCACAATATTAACACTAACAGACTCACTATATTAACACTCACACAGTCACTATATTAACACTCACAAAGTCACTGTATTGACACTCACAAAGTCACTATATTGACACTCGCACAGTCACTATATTAAAACTCACAAAGTCACTATATTAACACTCACACAGTCACTATATTAACACTCACACAGTCACTATATTAACACTCACAGTCACTATATTGACCCTCACACAGTCACAATATTAACACTCACACAGTCACAATATTAACACTCACAAAGTCACTATATTAACAGTCACACAGTCACTATATTAACACTCACACAGTCACTATATTAACACTCACAAAGTCACTATATTGACACTCACACAGTCACTATATTGACACTCACACAGTCACTATATTGACACTCACACAGGCACAATATTAACACTCACACAGTCACTATATTAACACTCACACAGTCAGTATATTAACACTCACAAAGTCAGAATATTAATACTCACAAAGTCACTATATTAACACTCACAAAGTCACTATTTTAACACTCACAAAGTCACTATTTTAACACTCACAAAGTCACACTATTAACTCTCACAAAGTCACTATATTAACACAGAGTCACAACATTAACAATCACAAAGTCACAAAATTAACACTCACACAGTCACAAATTAACACTCACAAAGTCACTACATTGACACTCACAAAGTCAGTATATTAACACTCACACAGTCACTATATTAACACACAAAGTCAGTATATTAACACTCACAAAGTCAGTATATTAACACTCACAAAGTCAGTATATTAACACTAACACAGTCATTATATTGACACTCACAAAGTCACTATATTAACACTCACACAGTCACTATATTAAGACTCACAAAGTCACTATATTAACACTCACAAAGTCACAATATTAAGAACCACACAGTCACTATATTAACACTCACTAAGTCACAATATTAACACTCACACAGTCACTATATTAACACTCACAAAGTCACTATATTAACACACAAAGTCACTATATTAACACTCACACAGTCACTATATTAACACTCACAAAGTCACTGTATTGACACTCACAAAGTCACCATATTGACACTCGCACAGTCACTATATTAAAACTCACAAAGTCACTATATTAACACTCACACAGTCACTATATTAACACTCACAGTCACTATATTGACCCTCACACAGTCACAATATTAACACTCACACAGTCACAATATTAACACTCACAAAGTCACTATATTAACAGTCACACAGTCACTATATTAACAGTCACACAGTCACTATATTAACACTCACAAAGTCAGTATATTAAAACTCACAAAGTCACTATATTGACACTCACACAGTCACTATATTGACACTCACAAAGTCAGTATATTAACACTCACACAGTAACTATATTAACACTCACACAGTCACTATATTAACACTCACAAAGACATGATATTAACAATCAGAATGTCACAATATTAACACTAACAGACTCACTATATTAACACTCACAAAGTCACTGTATTAACACTCACAAAGTCACTGTATTAACACTCACAAAGTCACTATATTAACACTCACACAGTCACTACATTGACACTCACAAAGTCACTATATTAACACTCACACAGTCACTCTATTAACACTCACAAAGTCACTATATTAACACTCACAAAGTCACTGTATTAACACTCACAAAGTCACTATATTGACACTCGCACAGTGACTATATTAACACTCAGACAGTCACTATATTGACACTCACACAGTCACTATATTGACACTCACACAGTCACTATATTAACACTCACAATGTCACTATATTAACACTCACAATGTCACTATATTAACACTCACAAAGTCACTATGTTAACACTCACAACGTCACTATATTGGCACTCACACAGTCACTATATTGACATTCACACAGTCACTATATTGACACTCACACAGTCACTATATTAACACTCACACAGTCACTATATTGACACTCACACAGTCACTATATTAACACTCACACAGTCACTATATTGACACTCAGTCACTATATTGACACTCACAGTCACTATATTGACACTCACAAAGTCAGTATATTAACACTAACACAGTCACTACATTGACACTCACAAAGTCACTATATTAACACTCACACAGTCACTATGTTAAGACTAACAAAGTCACTATATTAACACTCACAAAGTCACAATATTAAGAATCACACAGTCACTATATTAACACTCACAAAGTCACAATATTAACACACACAAAGTCACTATATTAACACTCACACAGTCACTATATTAACACTCACAAAGACATGATATTAACAATCAGAAAGTCACAATATTAACACTAACAGACTCACTATATTAACACTCACACAGTCACTATATTAACACTCACAAAGTCACTGTATTGACACTCACAAAGTCACTATATTGACACTCGCACAGTCACTATATTAAAACTCACAAAGTCAGTATATTAACACTCACACAGTCACTATATTAACACTCACACAGTCACTATATTAACACTCACAAAGACACCATATTAACACTCACAAAGTCAGTATATTAACACTCACAAAGTCAGTATATTAACACTCACAAAGTCACTATATTAATACTCACAGAGTCACTATATTAACACTCAAAGTCACTATATTAACACTCACAAAGTCACACTATTAACTCTCACAAAGTCACTATATTAACACACAGAGTCACAACATTAACAATCACAAAGTCACAATATTAACACTCTCACAGTCACTATATTAACACTCACACAGTCACCATATTCACAATCACACAGTCACTATATTAACACTCACAAAGTCACTATATTAACACTCACACAGTCACTATATTAACACTCACACAGTCACTATATTAATACTCACAAAGTCACTATATTAACACTCACACAGTCACTATATTAACACTCACAAAGTCACTATATTAACACTCACACAGTCACCATATTCACAATCACACAGTCACTATATTAACACTCACAAAGTCACTATATTGACACTCACAAAGTCACTGTATTAACACACAAAGTCACTATATTGACACTCACAAAGTCACCACATTGACACTCACAAAGTCACTATATTAACACTCACACAGTCACTATATTAACACTCACACAGTCACTATATTGACACTCACACAGTCACTATATTAACACTCACACAGTCACTATATTGACACTCACACAGTCACTTTATTAACACTCAGTCACTATATTGACACTCACAGTCACTATATTGACACTCACAGTCACTATATTGACACTCACACAGTCACTATATTGACACTCACAGTCACTATATTGACACTCACAGTCACAATATTAACACTCACACAGTCACTATATTGACACTCACAAAGTCACTATATTAACACTCACAATGTCACTATATTAACACTCACACAGTCACTATATTAACACTCACAATGTCACTATATTAACACTCACAAAGTCACTATGTTAACACTCACACAGTCACTATATTAACACACACAGTCACTATATTGACACTCACAAAGTCACTGTATTAACACACAAAGTCACTATATTGACACTCACAAAGTCACCACATTGACACTCACAAAGTCACTATATTAACACTCACACAGTCACTATATTAACACTCACAAAGTCAGTATATTAACACTCACAAAGTCACTATATTGACACTCACACAGTCACTATATTAACACTCACAAAGTCACTATATTGACACTCACAAAGTCACTATATTGACGCACAATGTCACTATATTAACACTCACACAGTCAGTATATTAACACTCACACAGTCACTATATTAACACTCACACAGTCACTGTATTGACACTCACAAAGTCACTATATTGACGCACAATGTCACTATATTAACACTCACAAAGTCACTATATTAACACTCACACAGTCACTATATTAACACTCACACAGTCACTATATTGACACTCACACAGTCACTGTATTGACACTCACAAAGTCACTATATTGACGCACAAAGTCACTATATTAACACTCTCAAAGTCACTATATTACCACTCACACAGTCACTATATTAACACTCACAAAGTCACTATATTAACACTCACACAGTCACTATATTAACACTCACACAGTCACTATTTTAAGAGTCACACAGTCACTATATTGACACTCACAGTCACTATATTAACACACTCACAGTCACTATATTAAGACTCACAGTCACTATATTAACACTCACACAGTCACTATATTAACACTCACACAGTCACTATATTAACACTCACAAAGTCACAATATTGACACTCACACAGTCACTATATTAACACTCACAAAGTCACAATATTGACACTCACACAGTCACTATATTGACACTCACAAAGTCACTATATTGACACTCACACAGTCACTATATTAACACTCACAAAGTCACAATATTAACACTCACAAAGTCACAATATTAACACTCACAAAATTAACACTCACAAAGTCACAATATTAACACTCAAATTCAGTATATTAACACTCACAAAGACATGATATTAACAATCAGAAAGTCACAATATTAACACTAACAGACCCACTATATTAACACTCACAAAGTCACTGTATTAACACTCACAAAGTCACTGTATTAACACTCACAAAGTCACTATATTAACACTCACAAAGTCACTATATTAACACTCACAAAGTCAGTATATTAACACTAACACAGTCACTATATTGACACTCACAAAGTCACTATATTAACACTCACACAGTCACTATGTTAAGACTCACAAAGTCACTATATTAACACTCACAAAGACATGATATTAACAATCAGAAAGTCACAATATTAACACTAACAGACTCACTATATTAACACTCACACAGTCACTATATTAACACTCACAAAGTCACTGTATTGACACTCACAAAGTCACTATATTGACACTCGCACAGTCACTATATTAAAACTCACAAAGTCAGTATATTAACACTCACACAGTCACTATATTAACTCACACAGTCACTATATTAACACTCACAAAGACACAATATTAACACTCACAAAGTCAGTATATTAACACTCACAAAGTCAGTATATTAACACTCACAAAGTCACTATATTAATACTCACAAAGTCACTATATTAACACTCAAAGTCACTATATTAACACTCACAAAGTCACACTATTAACTCTCACACAGTCACTATATTAACACTCACAAAGTCACTATATTAACACTCACACAGTCACCATATTCACAATCACACAGTCACTATATTAACACTCACAAAGTCACTATATTGACACTCACAAAGTCACTGTATTAACACACAAAGTCACTATATTGACACTCACAAAGTCACCACATTGACACTCACAAAGTCACTATATTAACACTCACACAGTCACTATATTAACACTCACACAGTCACTATATTGACACTCACACAGTCACTATATTAACACTCACACAGTCACTATATTGACACTCACACAGTCACTTTATTAACACTCAGTCACTATATTGACACTCACAGTCACTATATTGACACTCACAGTCACTATATTGACACTCACACAGTCACTATATTGACACTCACAGTCACTATATTGACACTCACAGTCACAATATTAACACTCACACAGTCACTATATTGACACTCACAAAGTCACTATATTAACACTCACAATGTCACTATATTAACACTCACACAGTCACTATATTAACACTCACAATGTCACTATATTAACACTCACAAAGTCACTATGTTAACACTCACACAGTCACTATATTAACACACACAGTCACTATATTGACACTCACAAAGTCACTGTATTAACACACAAAGTCACTATATTGACACTCACAAAGTCACCACATTGACACTCACAAAGTCACTATATTAACACTCACACAGTCACTATATTAACACTCACAAAGTCAGTATATTAACACTCACAAAGTCACTATATTGACACTCACACAGTCACTATATTAACACTCACAAAGTCACTATATTGACACTCACAAAGTCACTATATTGACGCACAATGTCACTATATTAACACTCACACAGTCAGTATATTAACACTCACACAGTCACTATATTAACACTCACACAGTCACTGTATTGACACTCACAAAGTCACTATATTGACGCACAATGTCACTATATTAACACTCACAAAGTCACTATATTAACACTCACACAGTCACTATATTAACACTCACACAGTCACTATATTGACACTCACACAGTCACTGTATTGACACTCACAAAGTCACTATATTGACGCACAAAGTCACTATATTAACACTCTCAAAGTCACTATATTACCACTCACACAGTCACTATATTAACACTCACAAAGTCACTATATTAACACTCACACAGTCACTATATTAACACTCACACAGTCACTATTTTAAGAGTCACACAGTCACTATATTGACACTCACAGTCACTATATTAACACACTCACAGTCACTATATTAAGACTCACAGTCACTATATTAACACTCACACAGTCACTATATTAACACTCACACAGTCACTATATTAACACTCACAAAGTCACAATATTGACACTCACACAGTCACTATATTAACACTCACAAAGTCACAATATTGACACTCACACAGTCACTATATTGACACTCACAAAGTCACTATATTGACACTCACACAGTCACTATATTAACACTCACAAAGTCACAATATTAACACTCACAAAGTCACAATATTAACACTCACAAAATTAACACTCACAAAGTCACAATATTAACACTCAAATTCAGTATATTAACACTCACAAAGACATGATATTAACAATCAGAAAGTCACAATATTAACACTAACAGACCCACTATATTAACACTCACAAAGTCACTGTATTAACACTCACAAAGTCACTATATTAACACTCACAAAGTCACTATATTAACACTCACAAAGTCAGTATATTAACACTAACACAGTCACTATATTGACACTCACAAAGTCACTATATTAACACTCACACAGTCACTATGTTAAGACTCACAAAGTCACTATATTAACACTCACAAAGACATGATATTAACAATCAGAAAGTCACAATATTAACACTAACAGACTCACTATATTAACACTCACACAGTCACTATATTAACACTCACAAAGTCACTGTATTGACACTCACAAAGTCACTATATTGACACTCGCACAGTCACTATATTAAAACTCACAAAGTCAGTATATTAACACTCACACAGTCACTATATTAACTCACACAGTCACTATATTAACACTCACAAAGACACAATATTAACACTCACAAAGTCAGTATATTAACACTCACAAAGTCAGTATATTAACACTCACAAAGTCACTATATTAATACTCACAAAGTCACTATATTAACACTCAAAGTCACTATATTAACACTCACAAAGTCACACTATTAACTCTCACACAGTCACTATATTAACACTCACAATGTCACTATATTAACACTCACAAAGTCACTATGTTAACACTCACACAGTCACTATATTAACACACACAGTCACTATATTGACACTCACAAAGTCACTGTATTAACACACAAAGTCACTTTCTTGACACTCACAAAGTCACCACATTGACACTCACAAAGTCACTATATTAACACTCACACAGTCACTATATTAACACTCACAAAGTCAGTATATTAACACTCACAAAGTCACTATATTGACACTCACAAAGTCACTATATTGACACTCACAAAGTCACTATATTGACACTCACAAAGTCACTATATTAACACTCACACAGTCACTATATTAACACTCACACAGTCACTATATTGACACTCACACAGTCACTATATTAACACTCACAAAGTCACTATATTAACACTCACACAGTCACTATATTAACACTCACACAGTCACTATATTAACACTCACACAGTCACTATTTTAAGAGTCACACAGTCACTATATTGACACTCACAGTCACTATATTAACACACTCACAGTCACTATATTAAGACTCACAGTCACTATATTAACACTCACACAGTCACTATATTAACACTCACACAGTCACTATATTAACACTCACAAAGTCACAATATTGACACTCACAGTCACTATATTGACACTCACAAAGTCACTATATTGACACTCACACAGTCACTATATTAACACTCACAAAGTCACAATATTAACACTCACAAAGTCACAATATTAACACTCACAAAATTAACACTCACAAAGTCACAATATTAACACTCAAATTCAGTATATTAACACTCACAAAGACATGGTATTAACAATCCGAAAGTCACAATATTAACACTAACAGACCCACTATATTAACACTCACAAAGTCACTGTATTAACACTCACAAAGTCACTGTATTAACACTCACAAAGTCACTATATTAACACTCACAAAGTCAGTATATTAACACTAACACAGTCACTATATTGACACTCACAAAGTCACTATATTAACACTCACACAGTCACTATGTTAGACTCACAAAGTCACTATATTAACACTCACAAAGTCACAATATTAAGAATCACACAGTCACTATATTAACACACACAAAGTCACAATATTAACACTCACAAAGTCACTATATTAACACACAAAGTCACTATATTAACACTCACACAGTCACTATATTAACACTCACACAGTCACTATATTAACACTCACAAAGACATGATATTAACAATCAGAAAGTCATAATATTAACACTAACAGACTCACTATATTAACACTCACACAGTCACTATATTAACACTCACAAAGTCACTGTATTGACACTCACAATGTCACTATATTGACACTCGCACAGTCACTATATTAAAACTCACAAAGTCAGTATATTAACACTCACACAGTCACTATATTAACACTCACACAGTCACTATATTAACACTCACACAGTCACTATATTAACACTCACAAAGTCAGTATATTAACACTCACAAAGTCAGTATATTAACACTCACAAAGTCACTATATTAATACTCACAAAGTCACTATATTAACACTCAAAGTCACTATATTAACACTCACAAAGTCACTATATTAACACACAGAGTCACAACATTAACAATCACAAAGTCACAATATTAACACTCTCACAGTCACTATATTAACACTCACACAGTCACTATATTAACACTCACACAGTCACTATATTAACACTCACCCAGTCACTATTTTAAGAGTCACACAGTCACTATATTGACACTCACAGTCACTATATTAACACACTCACAGTCACTATATTAAGACTCACAGTCACAATATTAACACTCACAAAGTCACTATATTAACACTCACACAGTCACTATATTAACACTCACAAAGTCACAATATTGACACTCACACAGTCACTATATTAACACTCACAAAGTCACAATATTGACACTCACACAGTCACTATATTGACACTCACAAAGTCACTATATTGACACTCACGCAGTCACTATATTAACACTCACAAAGTCACAATATTAACACTCACAAAGTCACAATATTAACACTCACAAAATTAACACTCACAAAGTCACAATATTAACACTCAAATTCAGTATATTAACACTCACAAAGACATGATGTTAACAATCAGAATGTCACAATATTAACACTAACAGACTCACTATATTAACACACACAAAGTCACTGTATTAACACTCACAAAGTCACTATATTAACACTCACACAGTCACTCTATTAACACTCACAAAGTCACTATATTAACACACACAAAGTCACTGTATTAACACTCACAAAGTCACTATATTGACACTCGCACAGTGACTATATTAACATTCAGACAGTCACTATATTGAAACTCACACAGTCACTATATTGACACTCACACAGTCACTATATTAACACTCACAATGTCACTATATTAACACTCACAAAGTCACTATATTGACACTCACACAGTCACTATATTGACACTCACACAGTCACTATATTCACACTCAGTCACTATATTCACACTCAGTCACTATATTGACACTCAGTCACTATATTGACACTCACACAGTCACTATATTGACACTCACAGTCACTATATTGACACTCACACAGTCACTATATTGACACTCACACAGTCACTATATTAACACTCACACAGTCACTATATTGACACTCACACAGTCACTATATTAACACTCACACAGTCACTATATTGACACTCAGTCACTATATTGACACTCACAGTCACTATATTGACACTCACAGTCACTATATTGACACTCACAGTCACAATATTAACACTCACACAGTCACTATATTAACACTCACACAGTCACTATATTGACACTCAGTCACTATATTAACACTCAGAATGTCACTATATTAACACTCACACAGTCACTATATTAACACTCACAATGTCACTATATTAACACTCACAAAGTCACTATGTTAACACTCACACAGTCACTATATTAACACACAGTCACTATATTGACACTCACAAAGTCACTGTATTAACACACAAAGTCACTATATTGACACTCACAAAGTCACCACATTGACACTCACACAGTCACTATATTAACACTCACAAAGTCAGTATATTAATACTCACAAAGTCACTATATTGACACTCACAAAGTCACCACATTGACACTCACAAAGTCACTATAATAACACTTACACAGTCACTATATTAACACTCACACAGTCACTGTATTGACACTCACAAAGTCACTATATTGACGCACAATGTCACTATATTAACACTCACAAAGTAACTATATTAACACTCACACAGTCACTATATTAACACTCACACAGTCACTATATTGACACTCACACAGTCACTATATTGACACTCACACAGTCACTGTATTGACACTCACAAAGTCACTATATTGACGAACAAAGTCACTATATTAACACTCTCAAAGTCACTATATTAACACTCACACAGTCACTATATTAACACTCACAAAGTCACTATATTAACACTCACACAGTCACTATATTAACACTCACACAGTCACTATTTTAAGAGTCACACAGTCACTATATTGACACTCACAGTCACTATATTAACACACTCACAGTCACTATATTAAGACTCACAGTCACTATATTAACACTCACACAGTCACTATATTAACACACACAAAGTCACAATATTGACACTCACACAGTCACTATATTAACACTCACAAAGTCACAATATTGACACTCACACAGTCACTATATTGACACTCACACAGTCACTATATTAACACTCACAAAGTCACAATATTAACACTCACAAAGTCACAATATTAACACTCACAAAGTCACAATATTAACACTCACAAAATTAACACTCACAAAGTCACAATATTAACACTCAAATTCAGTATATTAACACTCACAAAGACATGATATTAACAATCAGAAAGTCACAATATTAACACTAACAGACCCACTATATTAACACTCACAAAGTCACTGTATTAACACTCACAAAGTCACTGTATTAACACTCACAAAGTCATTATATTAACACTCACACAGTCACTACATTGACACTCACAAAGTCACTATATTAACACTCACACAGTCACTCTATTAACACTCACAAAGTCACTATATTAACACTCACAAAGTCACTGTATTAACACTCACAAAGTCACTATATTGACACTCACACAGTCACTATATTGACACTCACACAGTCACTATATTAACACTCACAATGTCACTATATTAACACTCACAATGTCACTATATTAACACTCACAAAGTCACTATGTTAACACTCACAAAGTCACTATATTGACACTCACAGTCACTATATTAACACTCACACAGTCACTATATTGACACTCACACAGTCACTATATTAACACTCACACAGTCACTATATTGACACTCAGTCACTATATTGACACTCAGTCACTATATTGACACTCACAGTCACTATATTGACACTCACACAGTCACTATATTAACACTCACACAGTCACTATATTAAAACTCACACAGTCACTATATTAACACTCACACAGTCACTATATTAAAACTCACACAGTCACTATATTAACACTCACAAAGTCACTATATTAACACTCACACAGTCACTATATTGACACTCAGTCACTATATTGACACTCAGTCACTATATTGACACTCACAGTCACTATATTAACACTCACAATGTCACTATATTAACACTCACAATGTCACTATATTAACACTCACAATGTCACTATATTAACACTCACAAAGTCACTATGTTAACACTCACAAAGTCACTATATTGACACTCACACAGTCACTATATTAACACACACACAAAGTCACTATATTAATGCTCACAAAGTCACTATATCAACACTCACAAAATTAACATTCACAAAGTCACAATATTAACACTCAGAGTCACAACATTAACAATCACAAAGTCAGTATATTAACACTCACAAAGTCACTATATTAACACTCTCAAAGTCACTATATTAACACTCACAGAGTCACTATATTAATACTCACAAAGTCACTATATTAACACTCACACAGTCACAATGTTAACACTTACACAGTCACTATATCAACACTCACACAGTCACTATATTAACACTCACACAGTCTGTAGCGCACAAAGACTCCATGAGACGAATATAGTGAAGTCGATGAGGCTTTCTTAAGCGTGTCTGTTCCCCAGCAGCTCGATAGTAAACTGGCCTGCAGGGGAAGACACCGGCTTCTTATACTCCGTCTTCAGGGCGGAGCTTGAGGTCAACGGCCAACCAGGACCCGGGATCTGTCAGCCATTGACATTAGGGCTTCCAGTCCCACATGACACCCAATACATACTACCACACAGTCACAATGTTAACACTCACACAGTCACAATGTTAACACTCACACAGTCACTATATTGACACTCACAAAGTCACTATATTAACACTCACAGAGTCACTATATTAACACTCTCAACGTCACTATATTAACACTCACAAAGTCACTATATTGACACTCACAAAGTCAAAATATTAACACTCACACACTCACTGTATTAACACTCAGAGTCACTATATTAACACTCACAAAGTCACTATATTAACAGTCACACAGTCACAATGTTAACACTTACAGTCTCTATATTAACACTCACAAAGTCACTATATTAACACTCAGAGTCACTATATTAACACTCACAAAGTCACTATATTAACACTCACACAGTCACAATGTTAACACTCACACAGTCACTATATTGACACTCACAAAGTCACTATATTAACACTCACAAAGTCACTATATTAACACTCTCAAAGTCACTATATTAACACTCACAAAGTCACTGTATTAACACTCACAAAGTCACTATATTGACACTCACAAAGTCACAATATTATCACTCACACAGTCACTGTATTAACACTCACAAAGTCACTATATTAACACTCACAACGTCACTATATTAACACTCACACAGTCACAATGTTAACACTTACACAGTCTCTATATTAACACTCACAAAGTCACTATATTAACACTCACAAAGTCACTATATTAACACTCACAAAGTCACAATATTAACACTCACAAAGTCACTATATTGACACTCACAGAGTCACTATATTAACACTCACAAAGTCACTATATTATGACTCAGAGTCACTATATTAACACTCACAAAGTCACTATATTAACAGTCACACAGTCACAATGTTAACACTTACAGTCTCTATATTAACACTCACAAAGTCACAATATGAACACTCACAAAATCACTATATTAACACTCACACAGTCACTATATTAACACTCACAAAGTCACAATATTAACACTCACAAAGTCACTATATTAACACTCACAAAGTCACTATATTAACAGTCACACAGTCACAATGTTAACACTTACACAGACTCTATATTAACACTCACAAGTCACTATATTGACACTCACAGAGTCACTATATTAACACTCACACAGTCACTATATTAACACTCACACAGTCACTATATTTACACTCACAGTCACTGTACTAACACTCACAGAGTCACTATATTAACACTCACAAAGTCACTATATTGACACTCACACAGTCACTATATTAACACTCACACAGTCACTATATTGACACACACAAAGTCACAATATTAACACTCACACAGTCACTATATTAACACTCATACAGTCACAATATTGACACTCACACAATCACTATATTGACACTCACAGAGTCACTATATTAACACTCACACAGTCACTATATTAACACTGACAAAGTCACTACATTAACACTCACACAGTCACTATATTAACACTCACACAGTCACAATGTTAACACTTACACAGTCTCTATATTAACACTCACAAGTCACTATATTGACACTCACACATTCACTATATTGACACTCACAGAGTCACAATATTAACACTCACACAGTCACTATATTAACACTCACAAAGTCACTGTATTCAACGAAGTAACTGTGAAAAGCCCCTAGTCACCACATTCCGGCGCCTGTTCGGGGAGGCTGGTACGGGAATTGAACCGTGCTGCTGGCCTGCCTTGGTCTGCATTAAAAGCCAGCGATTTAGCCCAGTGTGCTAAACCAGCCCCATGCATATATCTAAAGGCATTTCCTGGGGGTAACTCGAACTTCTCCTCCAGTGCCCCTAGGCTCGCAAACGTCCCGTCGATGAACAGGTCCCCCATTCTTCCAATCCCCGCCCGATGCCAGCTCTGGAACCCCCCGTCCATCTTCCCCGGGACAAACCGGTGGTTACCCCTAATCTGGGACCACACCGATGCTCCCATTGCACCCCGGTGCCGTCTCCACTGGCCCCAGATCCTTAGCGTTGCCACCACCACCGGGCTTGTGGTGTATTTTGTCGGCGAGAGCGGCAGCGGTGCCGTCACCAACGCCCCCAGGCTCGTTCCTATACAGGACGCCATCTCCATCCTCTTCCATGCCGCCCCCTCTCCCTCTATAACCCACTTGCGGATCATCGCCACATTTGCTGCCCAGTAGTAGCTCCCCAGGTTTGGCAGCGCCAACCCTCCTCGGTCCCTACTGCGTTCCAGCAACCCTCTCCTTACTCTCGGGGTCTTATTCGCCCACACAATCCCCATAATACTCCTACCTACTCTCTGAAAAAAGGCCTTAGTGATCACGATGGGAATGCACTGAAACACAAACAGAAACCTCAGAAGGACCACCATTTTGACCGACTGCACTCTACCCGCCAGCGAGAGCGGTAACATGTCCCATCTTTTGAAATCCTCCTTCATTTGCTCCACCAACCTCGTCAGATTCAGTTTATGTAGGGTCCCCCAACGCCTGGCTATCTGGATCCCCAGATACCGAAAGCTCCCCTCCGCCCTCCTCAGCGGTAGGTCCCATATCCCTCTTTCTTGGTCCCCTGCCTGTAATACAAAAAGCTCGCTCTTCCCTACATTGAGCTTATAGCCCGAAAACTCCCCAAACTCCCTTAGAGTCTGCATGACCTCCACCATCCCCTCCATTGGATACGCCACGTACAGCAACAGGCCATCCGCATATAGCGACACCCGATGCTCTTCTCCCCCTCGGACCACCCCCCTCCATTTATTCGACTCCCTCAATGACATGGCCAATGGTTCGATCGCCAATGCGAACAACAGGGGTGACAGGGGGCACCCCTGCCTCATCCCTCGGTACAGTCGAAAGTACTCCGACCTCCACCGGTTCGTCACTACACTCGTCATCGGGGCTCTGTAAAGGAGCTTAACCCAAATGATAAACCCTCCCCCGAACCCAAACCTACGCAGCACCTCCCAGAGGTACTCCCACTCTACTCGGTCAAAGGCCTTCTCCGCGTCCATAGCTGCAACTATCTCCGCCTCTTCCTCCTCCGATGGCATCATTATCACGTTTAAGAGCCACCTCACATTGGTGTTTAGTTGCCTGCCCTTTACAAATCCCGTCTGGTCCTCGTGGATCACCCCCGGGACACAGTCCTCGATCCTCGTGGCCAGCACTTTTGCCAGCAACTTTGCATCCACATTGAGGAGCGAGATCGGCCTGTACGATCCACATTGCAGTGGGTCCTTGTCCCACTTTAGGATCAAAGAAATTGTCGCTTCCGACATTGTCGGGGGCAGGGTCCCCTCCTCTCTTGCCTCATTAAAGGTCCTCACTAGTAGCGGGGCCAACAGGTCTGCGTACTTCCTGTAGAACTCCACCGGGAACCCATCCGGTCCCGGGGCCTTCCCCGCCTGCATGCTCTCCAAACCCTTGCTTAGCTCCTCCAACCCAATTAGTGCCCCCAAACCAGCCACCTCTTGCTCCTCCACCCTCGGGAATCTCAGTTGGTCTAGGAATCGTCTCATCCCCTCTTCCCCCGCTGGGGGCTGGGATCTGTACAGCTCCTCATAAAAGGCCTTAAATACCTCATTTATTTTCGTCGCACTCCGAACCGTGGCTCCCATTCCGTCTTTGACTCCCCCTATTTCTCTCGCTGCCATCCTCTTACAGAGCTGGTGTGCCAGCATCCGACTAGCTTTTTCCCCATACTCGTAGGTCGCCCCCTGCGCTTTCCTCCACTGTGCCTCCGCCTTCCCTGTAGCCAACAGGCCAAACTCCGTCTGGAGCCGTCGTCTTTCCCCAAGTAATCTTTCCTCCGGGGCCTCTGCGTATCTCCTGTCCACTCTCAAAATCTCCCCCACTAACCTCTCCCTTTCCATACCCTCTGTCTTCTCCCTATGAGCCCTGATGGAGATTAGCTCTCCCCTGATCACCGCCATCAGCGCCTCCCATACTACCCCACCCGCACCTCCCCGTTATCGTTGGCCTCCAAGTACCTTTCGATACACCCCCTCACCTTCCCACACACCACCTCGTCCGCCAGCAGTCCCACATCCAGCCGCCACAACGGGCGTTGGTCCCTCTCCTCTCCCAGCTCCAGTTCCACCCAGTGCGGGGCATGGTCCGAAATGGCTATAGCCGAATACTCCGTCCCCTCCACCCTCGGGATGAGCGCCCTACCCAGAACAAAGAAATCTATCCGGGAGTAGGCTTTGTGTACATGGGAGAAGAAAGAAAATTCCCTGGCCTGCGGCCTTGCAAACCGCCATGGGTCCACTCCCCCCATCTGATCCATAAACCCCCGAAGTACCTTGGCCGCCGCCGGCCTCTTTCCAGTCCTTGATTTGGAGCGGTCCAGTGCTGGATCCAACACTGTATTGAAGTCCCCTCCCATTATCAGGCCTCCTATCTCCAGGTCCGGAATGCGCCCCAACATGCGCTTCATGAATCCTGCATCATCCCAGTTTGGGGCGTATACGTTTACCAACACCACCTACGTCCCTTGCAGCCTACCGCTTACCATTACATATCGCCCTCCATTGTCCGCTACAATAGCCTTGGCCTCAAATGACACCCGCTTTCCCACCAATATTGCCACCCCTCTATTCTTCGCGTCCAGTCCCGAGTGGAATACCTGTCCTACCCATCCCTTTCTTAGCCTGACCTGGTCCGCCACCTTCAGGTGTGTCTCTTGGAGCATGACCACGTCCGCCTTCAGTCCCTTTAAGTGCGCGAACACTCGAGCCCACTTCACCGGCCCATTCAGGCCCCTCACGTTCCACGTTATCAGCCGGATTGGAGGGACTCCCCCCCCACCCCCCGCCGACTAGCCATCTCCTTTTCTGGGCCAGTCCCGTGTACACGCCTCCCTCATCCTCCAGTCCCCCAGAGGGGGGACCCCCATCCCGACCACCTCTTCTGTGTCCCATTCCCTTTCGGCCAGTGCAGCAGCAACCCTTCCCCCCCCCGCCCACCTCCCCCCTCCCCTTCCCCCCGCTAGACCCCTGTCTAGCTTTTTTGCTCCCCCCATGTCACTCCCGTAAGTCTGCTGACACCTGCTGACCCCGGCTTCACCCGCCATCCCATTGACCTCCCCGTGTGGGAGTCTCCCAATCAATATGCATTTCTTCGTTCCCCTTCCCGCCTTTCTTTCCGCACGCGGGAAAAAAAGCCGCGCTTTCCAAAGCCCGCTCCGCCCCCTCTGGCGCAGCTCCTGTCGCGGCCTTGTCTCTCTCCCCCAGCCCATGTAACATTTCCTGCGCGTGATTGACCCCCTATATACAACAATCATCACACATCAAACCTCAAACATCCCCCCCCCACCCTCACAAGCCCTCAGTTAGAGTCCAACTTTTCGGCTTGTACAAAGGTCTACTCCTCTTCAGGCGTCTCAAAGTAATAGTGTTGGCCCTTGTATGTGACCCACAGTCGCGCTGGCTGCAGCATTCCGAATTTCACTTCCTTCCGGTACAATGCCACTTTGGCCCGGTTGAAACCCGCTCTCTGCTTTGCAACCTCTGTACTCCAGTCCGGGTATATTCGGATCTCTGCATTGTCCCACTTACTGCTCCGCTCCTTCTTGGCCCATCTCAGGACCCACTCTCTGTCCGTGAACCGGTGGAACCTCACCACCATTGCCCTTGGCGGCTCATTTGCCTGGGGCTTCGTCGCCAGCACCCGATGTACCCCGTCCAACTCCAGCGGCCTCGAAGGGCCCTTCGTGCCCATCATCGCCTCGAGCACCGTGCTCGCGTATGCCCCAGCATCGGCCCGCTCCACTCCCTCAGGGAGACCCAGGATTCGCAGATTCTTTCTCCTCGACCTGTTCTCCAGGTCTTCGAGTCTTCCCACCCACCTCTTGTGTAGCGCTTCGTTCTGCTCCACTCTCACCGCCAGGCCCACGAGCTCGTCGTCGTTCTGACTGACTCTTTTCTGTACCTCCTAGATCTTAACTTCTTGGGCATTCTGGGTGATCCCGAGTCCTTCGATTGCCGAAAGCATAGGCGCCAACATCTCCTTGCGCACCTCCTCGCGCTGCTCCTCGAAGCCGCCATTTTGTTTTCTTTCCCTCGCTTCTCCCGTTGCTCCAGTGCCGTTCCTTTGGCCGTTACACTTCTGGTCCGTTTCATAGAAGTTGGAGGGGGACCTCTCTCTTCCCTTCCCCATGGGTTGCGTCAAAAAAAGTTCCGTTGGGGCTCCTCTAACGAGCCCGAAAGTCCGTGGTAGCGGGAGCTGCCGAATCGTGCGGCTTAGCTCCGCATAGCCGCAACCGGAAGTCACAGTCACTATATTAACACTCACAAAGTCACTATATTAACACTCACACAGTCACTATATTAACACTCACAAAGATACAATATTAACACTCACAAAGTCACTGTATTAACACTCACAAAGTCACTATATTAACACTCACAAAGTCACTATATTAACACAAAGTCACTATATTAACACTCACACAGTCACTATATTAACACTCACAAAGATACGATATTAACACTTACACAGTCACTATATTAACAATCACAAAGTCACTGTATTAACACTCACAAAGTCACTATATTGACACTCACAGTCACTATATTAACAGTCACAAAGTCACTAGATTAACACTCACACAGTCACTATATTGACACTCACACAGTCACTATATTAACACTCACAAAGTCACTATATTAACACTCACACAGTCACTATATTAACACTCACAAAGTCACTATATTAACACTCACAAAGTCACTATATTAACACTCACAAAGTCACAATATTAACAATCACACAGTCACTATATTCACACTCACACAGCCACTATATTAACACTCACAAAGTCACTATATTGACACTCACAAAGTCAGTATATGAACACTCACAAAGTCACTATATTGACACTCACAGAGTCAGTATATTAACACTCACACAGTCACTATATTACCACTCACACAGTCACTATAATTAACACTCACAAAGTCACTATACTAACACTCACACAGTCACTATATTAACACTCACAAAGTCACTATATTAACACTCACACAGTCACTGTATTGACACTCACAAAGTCACTATATTAACACTCACAAAGTCACAATATTAACACTTACACTGTCACTATATTGACACTCACAAAGTCACTATATTAACACTCACACAGTCACTATATTAACACTCACAAAGTCACTTTATTAACACTCACACTGTCACTATATTAAAACTCACAAAGTCACTATATTAACACTCACACAGTCACTATATTGACACTCACAGAGTCACTATATTAACACTCACAAAGTCACTATATTAACACTCACACAGTCACTATATTAGCACTCACAAAGTCACTATATTGACATTCACACAGTCACTATATTGACACTCACAAAGTCACTATATTAACACTCACAAAGTCACTATATTAACACTCACAAAGTCACTATATTAACACTCACAGTCACTATATTAACACTCACAAAGTCACTATATTAACACTCACACAGTCACTATATTAACACTCACAAAGTCACTATATTAACACTCACACAGTCACTATATTAACACTTACAAAGTCACTATATTAACACTCACACAGTCACTATATTAACACTCACAAAGTCACTATATTAACACTCACAGTCACTATATTAACACTCACAAAGTCACTATATTAACACTCACACAGTCACTATATTAACACTCACACAGTCACTATATTAAAACTCACACAGTCACTATATTAACACTCACAAAGTCAGTATATTGACACTCACACAGTCACTATATTAACACACACAGTCACTATATTGACACTCACTAAGTCACTATATTAACACTCACAAAGTCACAATGTTAACACTCACACAGTCACTATATTAACACTCACACAGTCACTATATTAACACTCACAAAGTCAGTATATTGACACTCCCACAGTCACTATATTAACACTCACACAGTCACTATATTGACACTCACAAAGTCACTATATTAACACTCACAAAGTCACAATATTAACACTCACAAAGTCACTATATTAACACTCACACAGTCACTATATTGACACTCACAAAGTCACTATATTAACACTCACACAGTCACTATATTAACACTCACACAGTCACTATATTAACACTCACAAAGTCACTATATTAACACTCACACAATCACTTTATTAACACTCACACAGTCACTATATTAACACTCACAAAGTCACTATATTAACACTCACACAGTCACTATATTGACACTCACAGAGTCACTATGTTAACACTCACAAAGTCACTATATTAACACTCACAAAGTCACGATATTAACACTCACAAAGTCACTGTATTAACACTCACACAGTCACTATATTAACACTCACAAAGTCACTATATTAACACTCACACGGTCACCATATTTACACTCACACAGTCACTATATCAACACTCACAAAGTCACAATATTAACACTCACAAAGTCACTATATTAACACTCACACAGTCACTATATTAACACTCACAAAGTCACAATATTAACACTCACACAGTCACTATATTAACACTCACAAAGTCACTATATTAACACTCACACAGTCACTATATTAACACTCACAAAGTCACAATATTAACACTCACACAGTCACTATATTAACACTCACAAAGTCACTATATTAACACTCACAAAGTCACAATATTAACACTCACAAAGTCACTATATTAACACTCACAAAGTCACAATATTAACACTCACAAAGTCACTATATCAACACTCACACAGTCACTATATTAACACTCACAAAGTCACTAAATTGACACTCACAAAGTCAGTATATTGACACTCACACAGTCATTATTTTAACACTCACACAGTCACTATATTGACACTCACAAAGTCACTATATTAACACTCACACAGTCACTATATTAACACTCACACAGTCACTATATTAACACTCACAAAGTCAGTATATTGACACTCACACAGTCACTATATTAGCACTCACACAGTCACTATATTAACACTCACAAAGTCAGTATATTGACACTCACACAGTCACTATATTAACACTCACACAGTCACTATATTGACACTCACAAAGTCACTATATTAACACTCACAAAGTCACAATATTAACACTCACAAATTCACTATATTAACACTCACAAAGTCACTATATTGACACTCACACAGTCACTATATTGACACTCACAAAGTCACTATATTAACACTCACAATGTCACTATATTAACAGTCACACAGTCACTATATTAACACTCACACAGTCACTATATTGACACTCACACAGGCACTATATTAACACTCACACAGTCACTGTATTAACACTCACAAAGTCACAATATTAACACTCACAAAGTCACAATATTGACACTCACAAAGTCACTATATTAACACACACAAAGTCACAATATAAACACTCACAAAGTCAAAATATTAACAGTCACAAAGTCGCTATATTAACACTCACACAGTCACTATATTGACACTCACACATTCACTATATTAACACTCACAAAGTCACTATATTAACACTCACACAGTCAGTATATTAACACTTACAGTCACTATATTAACATTCACAAAGTCACTATATTAACACTCACAAAGTCACTATATTAACACCCACAAAGTCAGTATATTGACACTCCCACAGTCACTATATTAACACTCACACAGTCACTATATTAACACTCACAAAGTCACTATATTGAGACTCACAAAGTCAGTATATTAACACTCACAAAGTCACTATATTGACACTCACAGAGTCAGTATATTATCACTCACACAGTCATTATATTAACACTCACACAGTCACTATATTAACACTCACAAAGTCACTATATTGACACTCACAAAGTCAGTATATTAACACTCACAAAGTCACTATATTGACACTCACAGAGTCAGTATATTAACACTCACACAGTCACTATATTAACACTCACACAGTCACTATATTAACACAGACACTGTCACTATATTGACGCTCACAAAGTCACTGTATTAACACTCACAAAGTCATTATATTAACACTCACAAAGATACGATATTAACACTCACACAGTCACAATATTAACACTCACAAAGTCACTGTATTAACACTCACAAAGTCACTACATTAACACTCACAAAGATACGATATTAACACTCACACAGTCACTATATTAACACACACAGTCACTATATTGACACTCACTAAGTCACTATATTAACACTCACAAAGTCACAATATTAACACTCACACAGTCACTATATTAACACTCACACAGTCACTATATTAACACTCACAAAGTCAGTATATTGACACTCCCACAGTCACTATATTAACACTCACACAGTCACTATATTGACACTCACAAAGTCACTATATTAACACTCACAAAGTCACAATATTAACACTCACAAAGTCACTATATTAACACTCACACAGTCACTATATTGACACTCACAAAGTCACTATATTAACACTCACACAGTCACTATATTAACACTCACACAGTCACTATATTAACACTCACAAAGTCACTATATTAACACTCACAAAATCACTTTATTAACACTCACACAGTCACTATATTAACACTCACAAAGTCACTATATTAACACTCACACAGTCACTATATTGACACTCACAGAGTCACTATGTTAACACTCACAAAGTCACTATATTAACACTCACAAAGTCACTATATTAACACTCACAAAGTCACTGTATTAACACTCACACGGTCACCATATTTACACTCACACAGTCACTATATCAACACTCACAAAGTCACAATATTAACACTCACAAAGTCACTATATTAACACTCACACAGTCACTATATTAACACTCACAAAGACACAATATTAACACTCACACAGTCACTATAATAACACTCACAAAGTCACTATATTAACACTCACACAGTCACTATATTAACACTCACAAAGTCACAATATTAACACTCACACAGTCACTATATTAACACTCACAAAGTCACTATATTAACACTCACAAAGTCACAATATTAACACTCACAAAGTCACTATATTAACACTCACAAAGTCACAATATTAACACTCACAAAGTCACTATATCAACACTCACACAGTCACTATATTAACACTCACAAAGTCACTAAATTGACACTCACAAAGTCAGTATATTGACACTCACACAGTCATTATTTTAACACTCACACAGTCACTATATTGACACTCACAAAGTCACTATATTAACACTCACACAGTCACTATATTAACACTCACACAGTCACTATATTAACACTCACAAAGTCAGTATATTGACACTCACACAGTCACTATATTAACACTCACACAGTCACTATATTAACACTCACAAAGTCAGTATATTGACACTCACACAGTCACTATATTAACACTCACACAGTCACTATATTGACACTCACAAAGTCACTATATTAACACTCACAAAGTCACAATATTAACACTCACAAATTCACTATATTAACACTCACAAAGTCACTATATTGACACTCACACAGTCACTATATTGACACTCACAAAGTCACTATATTAACACTCACAATGTCACTATATTAACACTCACACAGTCACTATATTAACACTCACACAGTCACTATATTGACACTCACACAGGCACTATATTAACACTCACACAGTCACTGTATTAACACTCACAAAGTCACAATATTAACACTCACAAAGTCACAATATTGACACTCACAAAGTCACTATATTAACACACACAAAGTCACAATATAAACACTCACAAAGTCACAATATTAACAGTCACAAAGTCACTATAGTAACACTCACACAGTCACTATATTGACACTCACACATTCACTATATTAACACTCACAAAGTCACTATATTAACACTCACACAGTCAGTATATTAACACTTACAGTCACTATATTAACATTCACAAAGTCACTATATTAACACTCACAAAGTCACTATATTAACACTCACAAAGTCAGTATATTGACACTCCCACAGTCACTATATTAACACTCACACAGTCACTATATTAACACTCACAAAGTCACTATATTGACACTCACAAAGTCAGTATATTAACACTCACAAAGTCACTATATTGACACTCACAGAGTCAGTATATTATCACTCACACAGTCATTATATTAACACTCACACAGTCACTATATTAACACTCACAAAGTCACTATATTGACACTCACAAAGTCAGTATATTAACACTCACAAAGTCACTATATTGACACTCACAGAGTCAGTATATTAACACTCACACAGTCACTATATTAACACTCACACAGTCACTATATTAACACAGACACTGTCACTATATTGACGCTCACAAAGTCACTGTATTAACACTCACAAAGTCACTATATTAACACTCACAAAGATATGATATTAACACTCACACAGTCACAATATTAACACTCACAAAGTCACTGTATTAACACTCACAAAGTCACTACATTAACACTCATAAAGATACGATATTAACACTCACACAGTCACTATATTAATACTCACACAGTCACTGTATTGACAATCACAAAGTCACTATGTTATCACTCACAGAGTCACTATATTAACACTCACAAAGTCACTATATTAACACTCACAAAGTCACAATATTAACACTTAAACTGTCACTATATTGACACTCACAAAGTCACTATATTAACACTGACACAGTCACTATATTAACACTAACAAAGTCACTTTATTAACACTCACACAGTCACTATATTAACACTCACAAAGTCACTATATTAACACTCACACAGTAACTATATTAACACTCACAAAGTCACTATATTAACACTCACAGAGTCACTATATTAACACTCACACAGTCAGTATATTGACACTCACACAGTCACTATATTAACACTCACAGTCACTATATTGACACTCACAAAGTCACTATATTAACACTCACAAAGTCACAATATTAACACTCACAAAGTCACTATATTAACACTCACAAAGTCACTATATTGACACTCACAAAGTCACTATATTAACACTCACAATGTCACTATATTAACACTCACACAGTCACTATATTAACACTCACACAGTCACTATATTGACACTCACACAGGCACTATATTAACACTCACACAGTCACTGTATTAACACTCACAAAGTCACAATATTAACACTCACAAAGTCACAATATTGACACTCACAAAGTCACTATATTAACACACACAAAGTCACAATATAAACACTCACAAAGTCACAATATTAACAGTCACAAAGTCACTATATTAACACTCACACAGTCACTATATTGACACTCACACATTCACTATATTAACACTCACAAAGTCACTATATTAACACTCACACAGTCAGTATATTAACACTTACAGTCACTATATTAACATTCACAAAGTCACTATATTAACACTCACAAAGTCACTATATTAACACTCACAAAGTCAGTATATTGACACTCCCACAGTCACTATATTAACACTCACACAGTCACTATATTAACACTCACAAAGTCACTATATTGACACTCACAAAGTCAGTATATTAACACTCACAAAGTCACTATATTGACACTCACAGAGTAGGGAAATTAACTCACACAGTCATTATATTAACACTCACACAGTCACTATATTAACACTCACAAAGTCACTATATTGACACTCACAAAGTCAGTATATTAACACTCACAAAGTCACTATATTGACACTCACAGAGTCAGTATATTAACACTCACACAGTCACTATATTAACACTCACACAGTCACTATATTAACACAGACACAGTCACTATATTGACGCTCACAAAGTCACTGTATTAACACTCACAAAGTCACTATATTAACACTCACAAAGATACGATATTAACACTCACACAGTCACAATATTAACACTCACAAAGTCACTGTATTAACACTCACAAAGTCACTATATTAACACTCACAAAGATACGATATTAACACTCACACAGTCACTATATTAATACTCACACAGTCACTGTATTGACAATCACAAAGTCACTATATTAACACTCACAGAGTCACTATATTAACACTCACAAAGTCACTATATTAACACTCACAAAGTCACAATATTAACACTTAAACTGTCACTATATTGACACTCACAAAGTCACTATATTAACACTGACACAGTCACTATATTAACACTAACAAAGTCACTTTATTAACACTCACACAGTCACTATATTAACACTCACAAAGTCACTATATTAACACTCACACAGTAACTATATTAACACTCACAAAGTCACTATATTAACACTCACAGAGTCACTATATTAACACTCACACAGTCACTATATTAACACTCACACAGTCACAATATTAACACTCACACAGTCACTGTATTAACACTCACAAAGTCACTATATTAACACTCACAAAGATACGATATTAACACTCACACAGTCACAATATTAACACTCACAAAGTCACTATATTAACACTCACAAAGATACGATATTAACACTCACACAGTCACAATATTAACACTCACAAAGTCACTATATTAACACTCACAAAGATACGATATTAACACTCACAAAGTCACTATATTAACACTCACAAAGATACGATATTAACACTCACACAGTCACTGTATTAACACTCACAAAGTCACTATATTAACACTCACAAAGATACGATATTAACACTCACACAGTCACTATATTGACACTCACAAAGTCACTGTATTAACACTCACACAGTCACTATAATAACACTCACAAAGTCACTATATTAATACTCACACAGTCACTGTATTGACAATCACAAAGTCACTATGTTATCACTCACAGAGTCACTATATTAACACTCACAAAGTCACTATATTAACACTCACAAAGTCACAATATTAACACTTAAACTGTCACTATATTGACACTCACAAAGTCACTATATTAACACTGACACAGTCACTATATTAACACTAACAAAGTCACTTTATTAACCCTCACACAGTCACTATATTAACACTCACAAAGTCACTATATTAACATTCACACAGTAACTATATTAACACTCACAAAGTCACTATATTAACACTCACAGAGTCACTATATTAACACTCACACAGTCACAATATTAACACTCACACAGTCACTATATTAACACTCACAAAGTCACTATAATAACACTCACAAAGTCACTGTATTAAAACTCACACAGTCACCATATTAACACTCACAAAGTCAGTATATTGACACTCACACAGTCACTATATTAACACTCACACAGTCACTATATTGACACTCACAAAGTCACTATATTAACACTCACAACGTCACTATATTAACACTCACAAAGTCACTATATTAACACTCACAGTCACTATATTAGCACTCACACAGTCACAATATTAACACTCACAAAGTCACTATATTAACACTCACAAAGTCACTATAATAACACTCACAAAGTCAGTATATTAACACTCACACAGTCACTATATTACCACTCACACAGTCACAATATTAACACTCACAAAGTCACTATATTAACACTCACAGTCACTAAATTAACACTCACAAAGTCACTATATTAACACTCACAGTCACTATATTAGCACTCACACAGTCACAATATTAACACTCACACAGTAACTATATTAACACTCACAAAGTCACTATATTAACACTCACAGAGTCACTATATTAACACTCACACAGTCACTATATTAACACTCACACAGTCACAATATTAACACTCACACAGTCACTGTATTAACACTCACAAAGTCACTATATTAACACTCACAAAGATACGATATTAACACTCACACAGTCACTATATTAATACTCACACAGTCACTGTATTGACAATCACAAAGTCACTATGTTATCACTCACAGAGTCACTATATTAACACTCACAAAGTCACTATATTAACACTCACAAAGTCACAATATTAACACTTAAACTGTCACTATATTGACACTCACAAAGTCACTATATTAACACTGACACAGTCACTATATTAACACTAACAAAGTCACTTTATTAACCCTCACACAGTCACTATATTAACACTCACAAAGTCACTATATTAACATTCACACAGTAACTATATTAACACTCACAAAGTCACTATATTAACACTCACAGAGTCACTATATTAACACTCACACAGTCACTATATTAACACTCACACAGTCACTATATTAACACTCACAAAGTCACTATAATAACACTCACAAAGTCACTGTATTAAAACTCACACAGTCACCATATTAACACTCACAAAGTCAGTATATTGACACTCACACAGTCACTATATTAACACTCACACAGTCACTATATTGACACTCACAAAGTCACTATATTAACACTCACAACGTCACTATATTAACACTCACAAAGTCACTATATTAACACTCACAGTCACTATATTAGCACTCACACAGTCACAATATTAACACTCACAAAGTCACTATATTAACACTCACAAAGTCACTATAATAACACTCACAAAGTCAGTATATTAACACTCACACAGTCACTATATTAACACTCACACAGTCACAATATTAACACTCACAAAATCACTATATTAACACTCACAGTCACTAAATTAACACTCACAAAGTCACTATATTAACACTCACAGTCACTATATTAGCACTCACACAGTCACAATATTAACACTCACACAGTCACTATATTAACACTCACAAAGTCACTATATTAACACTCACAAAGTCACTATATTAACACTCACAAAGTCACTATATTAACACTCACAAAGTCACTATATTAACACTCACAAAGTCAAAAGAACAAAAGAACAAAGAAATGTACAGCACAGGAACAGGCCCTTCGGCCCTCCAAGCCCGTGCCGACCATACTGCCCGACTAAGCTACAATCTTCTACACTTCCTGGGTCCGTATCCTTCTATTCCCATCCTATTCATATATTTGTCAAGATGCCCCTTAAATGTCCCTATCGTCCCTGCCTCCACTACCTCCTCCGGTAGTGAGTTCCAGGCACCCACTACCCTCTGCGTAAAAAACTTGCCTCGTACATCTACTCTAAACTTTGCCCCTCTCACCTTAAACCTATGCCCCCTAGTAATTGACCCCTCTACCCTGGGGAAAAGCCTCTGACTATCCACTCTGTCTATGCCCCTCATAATTTTGTATACCTCTATCAGGTCGCCCCTCAACCTCCTTCGTTCCAGTGAGAACAAACCGAGTTTATTCAATCGCTCCTCATAGCTTATGCCCTCCATACCAGGCAACATTCTGGTAAATCTCTTCTGCACCCTCTCTAAAGCCTCCACATCCTTCTGGTAGTGTGGCGACCAGAATTGAACACTATACTCCAAGTGTGGCCTAACTAAGGTTCTATACAGCTGCAACATGACTTGCCAATTCTTATACTCAATGCCCCGGCCAATGAAGGCAAGCATGCCGTATGCCTTCTTGACTACCTTCTCCACCTGTGTAGCCCCTTTCAGTGATCTGTGGACCTGTACTCCTAGATCTCTTTGACTTTCAATACTCTTGAGGGTTCTACCATTCACTGTATATTCCCTACCTGCATTAGCCCTTCCAAAATGCATTACCTCACATTTGTCCAGGTTAAACTCCATCTGCCATCTCTCCGCCCAAGTCTCCAGACAATCTAAATCCTGCTGTATCCTCAGACAGTCCTCATCGCTATCCGCAATTCCACCAACCTTTGTGTCGTCTGCAAACTTACTAATCAGACCAGTTACATTTTCCTCCAAATCATTTATATATACTACAAAGAGCAAAGGTCCCAGCACTGATCCCTGTGGAACACCACTGGTCACAGCCCTCCAATTAGAAAAGCATCCCTCCATTGCTACCCTCTGCCTTCTATGGCCTAGCCAGTTCTGTATCCACCTTGCCAGTTCACCCCTGATCCCGTGTGACTTCACCTTTTGTACTAGTCTACCATGAGGGACCTTGTCAAAGGCCTTACTGAAGTCCATATAGACAACATCTACTGCCCTACCTGCATCAATCATCTTAGTGACCTCCTCGAAAAACTCTATCAAGTTAGTGAGACACGACCTCCCCTTCACAAAACCGTGCTGCCTCTCACTAATACGTCCATTTGCTTCCAAATGGGAGTAGATCCTGTCTCGAAGAATTCTCTCCAGTAATTTCCCTACCACTGAAGTAAGGCTCACCGGCCTGTAGTTCCCGGGATTATCCCTGCCACCCTTCTTAAACAGAGGAACAACATTGGCTATTCTCCAGTCCTCCGGGACATCCCCTGAAGACAGCGAGGATCCAAAGATTTCTGTCAAGGCCTCAGCAATTTCCTCTCCAGCCTCCTTCAGTATTCTGGGGTAGATCCCATCCGGCCCTGGGGACTTATCTACCTTAATATTTTTTAAGACACCCAACACCTCGTCTTTTTGGATCACAATGTGACCCAGGCTATCTACACCCCCTTCTCCAGACTCAACATCTTCCAATTCCTTCTCTTTGGTGAATACTGATGCAAAGTATTCATTTAGTACCTCGCCCATTTCCTCTGGCTCCACACATAGATTCCCTTGCCTATCCTTCAGTGGGCCAACCCTTTCCCTGGCTACCCTCTTGCTTTTTATGTAAGTGTAAAAAGCCTTGGGATTTTCCTTAACCCTATTTGCCAATGACTTTTCATGACCCCTTCTAGCCCTCCTGACTCCCTGCTTAAGTTCCTTCCTACTTTCCTTATATGCCACACAGGCTTCGTCTGTTCCCAGCCTTTTAGCCCTGACAAATGCCTCCTTTTTCTTTTTGACGAGGCCTACAATATCATTCGTCATCCAAGGTTCCCGAAAATTGCCGTATTTGTCTTTCTTCCTCACAGGAACATGCCTGTCCTGTATTCCTATCAACTGACACTTGAAAGCCTCCCACATGTCAGATGTTGATTTGCCCTCAAACATCCGCCCCCAATCTATGCTCACTATAATAACACTCACAAAGTCAGTATATTAACACTCACACAGTCACTATATTAACACTCACACAGTCACAATATTAACACTCACAAAGTCACTATATTAACACTCACAGTCACTAAATTAACACTCACACAGTCACTATATTGACACTCACAAAGTCTCTATATTAACACTCACACAGTCACTATATTAACACTCACACAGTCACCATATTAACACTCACAAAGTCAGTATATTGACACTCACACAGTCACTATATTAACACTCACACAGTCACTATATTGACACTCACAAAGTCACTATATTAACACTCACAAAGTCACTATATTAACACTCACACAGTCACTATATTAACACTCACAAAGTCACTATATTGACACTCACAAAGTCACTATATTAACACTCACAGTCACTATATTAACACTCACACAGTCACTATATTGATACTCACAAAGTCTCTATATTAACACTCTCATGGTCACTATATTGACACTCACAAAGTCACTATATTAGCACTCACACAGTCACTCTATTAACACTCACAAAGTCAGTATATTGACACTCACACAGTCACTATATTAACACTCACACAGTCACTATATTGACACTCACAAAGTCACTATATTAACACTCACAAAGTCACTATATTAACACTCACACAGTCACTATATTAACACTCACAAAGTCACTATATTAACACTCACACAGTCACTATATTAACACTCACACAGTCACTATATTGACACCCACACAGTCACTATATTAACACTCACACAGTCACTATATTAACACTTACACAGTCACTGTATTAACACTCACAAAGTCACTATATTAGCACTCACAAAGTCACAATATTAACACTCACAAAGTCACTATATTAACTCTCAAACAGTCATTATATTGACACTCACAAAGTCACTATATTAACACACACAAAGTCACAATATTAACACTCACAAAGTCAGTATATTGACACTCACACAGTCACTATATTAACACTCACACAGTCACTATATTGACACTCACAAAGTCACTATATTAACACTAACAAAGTCACTATATTAACACTCACACAGTCAATATATTAACACTCACACAGTCACTATATTAACACTCACAAAGTCAGTATATTGACACTCACACAGTCACTATATTAACACTCACACAGTCACTATATTGACACTCACAAAGTCACTATATTAACACTCACAAAGTCACAATATTAGCACTCACAAAGTCACAATATTAACACTCACCGAGTCACTATATTAACACTCACACAGTCACTACATTGACACTCACACAGTCACTATATTAACACTCACACAGTCACTATATTAACACTTACAGTCACTATATTAACACTCACAAAGTCACTATATTAACACTCACAAAGTCACAATAAACACTCACAAAGTCACTATATTAACACTCACACAGTCACTACATTGACACTCACACAGTCACTATATTAACACTCACACAGTCACTATATTAACACTTACAGTCACTATATTAACACTCACAAAGTCACTATATTAACACTCACAAAGTCACAATAAACACTCACAAAGTCACAATATTAACACTCACACAGTCACTATATTAACACTCACAAAGTCACTATATTAACACTCACAAAGTCACTATAATAACACTCACAAAGTCACTGTATTAAAACTCACACAGTCACTATATTAACACTCACAAAGTCACCATATTAACACTCACACAGTCACTATATTAACACTCACACAGTCACAATATTAACACTCACAAAGTCACTATATTAACACTCACAGTCACTATATTAACACTCACACAGTCACTATATTGACACTCACAAAGGCTCTATATTAACACTCACACGGTCACTATATTGACACTCACACAGTCACTATATTAACACTCACAAAGTCATTATATTAACACTCACACAGTCACTATATTAACACTCACACAGTCACTATATTAACACTCACAAAGTAACTATATTGACACTCACAAAGTCACAATATTAACACTCACAAAGTCACTATATTAACACTCACAAAGTCACAATGTTAACACTCACACAGTCACTATATTAACACTCACAAAGTCACTATATTAACACTCACAAAGTCAGTATATTGACACTCACACAGTCACTATATTGACACTCACAAAGTCACTATATTAACACACACAAAGTCACAATATTAACACTCACAAAGTCACTATATTGACACTCACACAGTCACAATATTAATACTCACAAAGTCACTATATTAACACTCACACAGTCACTATATTAACACTTACAGTCACTATATTAACACTCACAAAGTCACAATATTAACACTCACAAAGTCACTATATTAACACTCACACAGTCACTATATTAACACTCACAAAGTCACTATATTAACACTCACAGAGTCACTATATTAACACTCACACAGTCACTATATTGACACTCACACAGTCACTATATTAGCACTCACACAGTCACTATATTAACACTCACACAGTCACTGTATTAACACTCACACAGTCACTATATTGACACTCACAAAGTCACTATATTAACACACACAAAGTCACAATATTAACACTCACAAAGTCACAATATTAACAGTCACAAATTCACTATATTAATACTCACAAAGTCACTATATTAACATTCACACAGTCACTATATTAATACTCACAAAGTCATTATATTAGCACTCACACAGTCACTATATTGACACTCACAAAGTCACTATATTAACACACACAAAGTCACAATATTAACACTCACAAAGTCACAATATTAACAGTCACAAAGTCACTATATTAATACTCACAAAGTCACAATATTAACACTCACACAGTCACTATATTAATACTCACAAAGTCACTATATTAACACTCACACAGTCACTATATTAACACTCACAAAGTCATTATATTAACACTCACACAGTCACTATATTAACACTCACACAGTCACTATATTAACACTCACAAAGTAACTATATTGACACTCACAAAGTCACAATATTAACACTCACAAAGTCACTATATTAACACTCACAAAGTCACAATATTAACACTCACACAGTCACTATATTAACACTCACAAAGTCACTATGTTAACACTAACAAAGTCAGCATATTGACACTCACACAGTCACTATATTAACACTCACACAGTCACTATATTGACACTCACACAGTCACTATATTAATACTCACAAAGTCACTATATTAGCACTCACACAGTCACTATATTGACACTCACACAGTCACTATATTAACACTCACAAAGTCATTATATTAACACTCACACAGTCACTATATTGACACTCACAAAGTCACTATATTAACACACACAAAGTCACAATATTAACACTCACAAAGTCACAATATTAACAGTCACAAAGTCACTATATTAATACTCACAAAGTCACTATATTAACACTCACACAGTCACTATATTAATACTCACAAAGTCACTATATTAACACTCACACAGTCACTATATTGACACTCACACAGTCACTATATTAACACTCACAAAGTCATTATATTAACACTCACACAGTCACTATATTAACACTCACACAGTAACTATATTAACTCTCACAAAGTAACTATATTGACACTCACAAAGTCACAATATTAACACTCACAAAGTCACTATATTAACACTCACAAAGTCACAATATTAACACTCACACAGTCACTATATTAACACTCACAAAGTCACTATATTAACACTCACAAAGATACGATATTAACACTCACACAGTCACTGTATTGACACTCACAAAGTCACTATGTTAACACTCACAGAGTCACTATATTAACACTCACACAGTCACTATATTAACACTCACACAGTCACTATATTAACACTCACAAAGTCACTATATTAACACTCACAAAGTCACAATATTAACACTTACACTGTCACTATATTAACACTCACAAAGTCACAATATTAACTGTCACAAAGTCACTATATTAATACTCACAAAGTCACTATATTAACACTCACACAGTCACTATATCAATACTCACAAAGTCACTATATTAACACTCACACAGTCACTATATTAACACTCACAAAGTCATTATATTAACACTCAAACAGTCACTATATTAACACTCACACAGTCACTATATTAACACTCACAAAGTAACTATATTGACACTCACAAAGTCACAATATTAACACTCACAAAGTCACTATATTAACACTCACAAAGTCACTATAATAACACTCACAAAGTCACTGTATTAAAACTCACACAGTCACTATATTAACTCACAAAGTCACCATATTAACACTCACACAGTCACTATATTAACACTCACACAGTCACAATATTAACACTCACAAAGTCACTATATTAACACTCACAGTCACTATATTAACACTCACACAGTCACTATATTGACACTCACAAAGGCTCTATATTAACACTCACACGGTCACTATATTGACACTCACAACGTCAATATATTAACACTCACAAAGTCACTATATTAGCACTCACACAGTCACTATATTAACACTCACAAAGTCACTATATTAACACTCACACAGTGACTATATTAACACTCACAAAGTCAGTATATTGACACTCACACAGTCACAATATTAACACTCACACAGTCACTATATTGACACTCACAAAGTCACTGCATTAACACTCACAAAGTCACTATATTAACACTCACACAGTCACTATATTAACACTCACAAAGTCACTATCTTGACACTCACAAAGTCACTATATTAACACTCACAGTCACTATATTAACACTCACACAGTCACAATTTTAACACTCATAAAGTCACTATATTAGCACTCACAAAGTCACAATATGAACACTCACAAAGTCACTATATTAACACTCACTCAGTCACTATATTGACACTCACAAAGTCACTATATTAACACAAACAAAGTCACAATATTAACACTCACAAAGTCACAATATTAACAGTCACAAAGTCACTATATTTATACTCACAAAGTGACTATATTAACACTCACACAGTCACTATATTAATACTCACAATGTCACTATATTAACACTCACACAGTCACTATATTGACACTCACACAGTCACTATATTAACACTCACAAAGTCATTATATTAACACTCACACAGTCACTATATTAACACTCACACAGTCACTATATTAACACTCACAAAGTAACTATATTGACACTCACAAAGTCACAATATTAACACTCACAAAGTCACTATATTAACACTCACAAAGTCACAATGTTAACACTCACACAGTCACTATATTAACACTCACAAAGTCACTATATTAACACTCACAAAGTCAGTATATTGACACTCACACAGTCACTATATTGACACTCACAAAGTCACTATATTAACACACACAAAGTCACAATATTAACACTCACAAAGTCACTATATTGACACTCACACAGTCACAATATTAATACTCACAAAGTCACTATTTTAACACTCACAAAGTCACTATATTAACACTCACACAGTCACTATATTAACACTCACAAAGTCACTATATTAACACTCACAGAGTCACTATATTAACACTCACACAGTCACTATATTGACACTCACACAGTCACTATATTAGCACTCACACAGTCACTATATTAACACTCACACAGTCACTGTATTAACACTCACACAGTCACTATATTGACACTCACAAAGTCACTATATTAACACACACAAAGTCACAATATTAACACTCACAAAGTCACAATATTAACAGTCACAAATTCACTATATTAATACTCACAAAGTCACTATATTAACATTCACACAGTCACTATATTAATACTCACAAAGTCATTATATTAGCACTCACACAGTCACTATATTGACACTCACAAAGTCACTATATTAACACACACAAAGTCACAATATTAACACTCACAAAGTCACAATATTAACAGTCACAAAGTCACTATATTAATACTCACAAAGTCACTATATTAACACTCACACAGTCACTATATTAATACTCACAAAGTCACTATATTAACACTCACACAGTCACTATATTAACACTCACAAAGTCATTATATTAACACTCACACAGTCACTATATTAACACTCACACAGTCACTATATTAACACTCACAAAGTAACTATATTGACACTCACAAAGTCACAATATTAACACTCACAAAGTCACTATATTAACACTCACAAAGTCACAATATTAACACTCACACAGTCACTATATTAACACTCACAAAGTCACTATGTTAACACTAACAAAGTCAGCATATTGACACTCACACAGTCACTATATTAACACTCACACAGTCACTATATTGACACTCACACAGTCACTATATTAATACTCACAAAGTCACTATATTAGCACTCACACAGTCACTATATTGACACTCACACAGTCACTATATTAACACTCACAAAGTCATTATATTAACACTCACACAGTCACTATATTGACACTCACAAAGTCACTATATTAACACACACAAAGTCACAATATTAACACTCACAAAGTCACAATATTAACAGTCACAAAGTCACTATATTAATACTCACAAAGTCACTATATTAACACTCACACAGTCACTATATTAATACTCACAAAGTCACTATATTAACACTCACACAGTCACTATATTGACACTCACACAGTCACTATATTAACACTCACAAAGTCATTATATTAACACTCACACAGTCACTATATTAACACTCACACAGTAACTATATTAACTCTCACAAAGTAACTATATTGACACTCACAAAGTCACAATATTAACACTCACAAAGTCACTATATTAACACTCACAAAGTCACAATATTAACACTCACACAGTCACTATATTAACACTCACAAAGTCACTATATTAACACTCACAAAGATACGATATTAACACTCACACAGTCACTGTATTGACACTCACAAAGTCACTATGTTAACACTCACAGAGTCACTATATTAACACTCACACAGTCACTATATTAACACTCACACAGTCACTATATTAACACTCACAAAGTCACTATATTAACACTCACAAAGTCACAATATTAACACTTACACTGTCACTATATTAACACTCACAAAGTCACAATATTAACAGTCACAAAGTCACTATATTAATACTCACAAAGTCACTATATTAACACTCACACAGTCACTATATTAATACTCACAAAGTCACTATATTAACACTCACACAGTCACTATATTAACACTCACAAAGTCATTATATTAACACTCACACAGTCACTATATTAACACTCACACAGTCACTATATTAACACTCACAAAGTAACTATATTGACACTCACAAAGTCACAATATTAACACTCACAAAGTCACTATATTAACACTCACAAAGTCACAATATTAACACTCACACAGTCACTATATTAACACTCACAAAGTCACTATATTAACACTCACAAAGATACGATATTAACACTCACACAGTCACTGTATTGACACTCACAAAGTCACTATGTTAACACTCACAGAGTCACTATATTAACACTCACACAGTCACTATATTAACACTCACACAGTCACTATATTAACACTCACAAAGTCACTATATTAACACTCACAAAGTCACAATATTAACACTTACACTGTCACTATATTGACACTCACAAAGTCACTATATTAACACTCGCACAGTCACTATATTAACACTCACAAAGTCACTTTATTAACACTCACACAGTCACTATATTAACACTCACAAAGTCACTATATTAACACTCACACATCACTATATTGACACTCACAGAGTCACTATATTAACACTCACAAAGTCACTATATTAACACTCACACAGTAACTATATTAACACTCACAAAATCACTATATTAACACTCCCAAAGTCACTATATTGACACTCACACAGTCACTATATTAACACTCACACAGTCACTGTATTAACACTCACAAAGTCACTATATTAACACTCCCAAAGTCACTATATTAACACTCACAAAGTCACTGTATTAACACTCACAAAGTCACTATATTAACACACACACAGTAACTATATTAACACTCACATAGTCAGTATATTAACACTCACAGAGTCACTATATTAACACTCACACAGTCACTATATTAACACTCACACAGTCACAATATTAACACTCACAGAGTCACTATATTAACACTCACAAAGTCAGTATATTAACAATCACAAAGTCACTATATTAACACTCACAAAGTCACTGTATTCAAACTCACACAGTCACTATATTAACACTCACAAAGTCACTATATTAACACTCACACAGTCACTATATTAACACTCACAAAGTCACTATATTAACACTCACAAAGGCAGTATATTGACACTCACACAGTCACTATATTAACACTCACACAGTCACTATATTGACACTCACAAAGTCGCTATATTAACACTCACAAAGTCACTGTATTAACACTCACACAGTCACTATATTAACACTCACAAAGTCACTATATTAACACTTACACAGTCACTATATTAACACTCACAAAGTCAGTATATTGACACTCACACAGTCACTATATTAACACTCACACAGTCACTATATTGACACTCACAAAGTCACTATATTAATGCTCACACAGTCACTATATTAACACTCACAAAGTCACTATATTAACACTCACAAAGTCACAATATTAACACTCACAAAGTCACTATATTAACACGCACAAAGTCACTATATTAACACTCACAAAGTCACTATATTGACACTCACAAAGTCAGTATATTAACACTCACAAAGTCACAATATTAACACTCACACAGTCACTATATTAACACTCACACAGTCACTATATTAACACTCACAAAGTCACTATATTGACACTCACAAAGTCACAATATTGACACTCACAAAGTCAGTAAATTAACACTCACCAAGTCACAATATTAACACTCACTCAGTCAATATATTAACACTCACACAGTCACTATATTGACACTCACACAGTCACTATATTAACACTCACAAAGTCACTATATTGACACTCACAAAGTCAGTATATTAAGAATCACAAAGTCACTAAATTGACACTCAGAAAGTCAGTATATCAACACTCACAAAGTCAGTATATTAACACTCACACAGTCACTATATTAACACTCACAAAGTCAGTATATTAACACTCACACAGTCACAATATTAACACTCACACAGTCACTATATTAACACTCACAAAGTCACTATATTGACACTCGCAAAGTCAGTATATTAACACTCACAAAGTCACAATATTAACACTCACACGGTCACTATATTAACACTCACACAGTCACTATATTGACACTCACACAGTCACTATATTAACACTCAGAAAGTCACTATATTGACACTCACAAAGTCAGTATATTAACAATCACAAAGTCACTATATTGACACTCACAAAGTCAGTATATTAACACTCACAAAGTCACAATATTAACACTCACACAGTCACTATATTGACACTCATACAGTCACTATATTAACACTCACACAGTCACTATATTAACACTCACAAAGTCAGTATATTAACACTCACAAAGTCACTATATTAACACTCACACAGTCACTATATCAACACACACAGTCACTATATTGACACTCACAAAGTCACTATATTAACACTCACACAGTGACTATATTGACACTCACAAAGTCGCTATATTAACACTCACAAAGTCACTATATTAACACTCACACAGTCACTATATTAACACTCACAAAGTCACTATATTAACACTCACAAAGTCAGTATATTGACACTCACACAGTCACTATATTAACACTCACACAGTCACTATATTGACACTCACAAAGTCACTATATTAATACTCACACAGTCACTATATTAACACTCACAAAGTCACTATATTAACACTCACAAAGTCACAATATTAACACTCACAAAGTCACTATATTAACACGCACAAAGTCACTATATTAACACTCACAAAGTCACTATATTGACACTCACAAAGTCAGTATATTAACACTCACAAAGTCACAATATTAACACTCACACAGTCACTATATTAACACTCACACAGTCACTATATTAACACTCACAAAGTCACTATATTGACACTCACAAAGTCACAATATTAACACTCACAAAGTCACTATATTGACACTCACAAAGTCAGTAAATTAACACTCACACAGTCACTATATTGACACTCACACAGTCACTATATTAGCACTCACACAGTCACTATATTAACACTCACACAGTCACTGTATTAACACTCACACAGTCACTATATTGACACTCACAAAGTCACTATATTAACACACACAAAGTCACAATATTAACACTCACAAAGTCACAATATTAACAGTCACAAATTCACTATATTAATACTCACAAAGTCACTATATTAACATTCACACAGTCACTATATTAATACTCACAAAGTCATTATATTAGCACTCACACAGTCACTATATTGACACTCACAAAGTCACTATATTAACACACACAAAGTCACAATATTAACACTCACAAAGTCACAATATTAACAGTCACAAAGTCACTATATTAATACTCACAAAGTCACTATATTAACACTCACACAGTCACTATATTAATACTCACAAAGTCACTATATTAACACTCACACAGTCACTATATTGACACTCACACAGTCACTATATTAACACTCACAAAGTCATTATATTAACACTCACACAGTCACTATATTAACACTCACACAGTCACTATATTAACACTCACAAAGTAACTATATTGACACTCACAAAGTCACAATATTAACACTCACAAAGTCACTATATTAACACTCACAAAGTCACAATATTAACACTCACACAGTCACTATATTAACACTCACAAAGTCACTATGTTAACACTAACAAAGTCAGCATATTGACACTCACACAGTCACTATATTAACACTCACACAGTCACTATATTGACACTCACACAGTCACTATATTAATACTCACAAAGTCACTATATTAGCACTCACACAGTCACTATATTGACACTCACACAGTCACTATATTAACACTCACAAAGTCATTATATTAACACTCACACAGTCACTATATTGACACTCACAAAGTCACTATATTAACACACACAAAGTCACAATATTAACACTCACAAAGTCACAATATTAACAGTCACAAAGTCACTATATTAATACTCACAAAGTCACTATATTAACACTCACACAGTCACTATATTAATACTCACAAAGTCACTATATTAACACTCACACAGTCACTATATTGACACTCACACAGTCACTATATTAACACTCACAACGTCATTATATTAACACTCACACAGTCACTATATTAACACTCACACAGTAACTATATTAACTCTCACAAAGTAACTATATTGACACTCACAAAGTCACAATATTAACACTCACAAAGTCACTATATTAACACTCACAAAGTCACAATATTAACACTCACACAGTCACTATATTAACACTCACAAAGTCACTATATTAACACTCACAAAGATACGATATTAACACTCACACAGTCACTGTATTGACACTCACAAAGTCACTATGTTAACACTCACAGAGTCACTATATTAACACTCACACAGTCACTATATTAACACTCACAAAGTCACTATATTAACACTCACAAAGTCACAATATTAACACTTACACTGTCACTATATTAACACTCACAAAGTCACAATATTAACAGTCACAAAGTCACTATATTAATACTCACAAAGTCACTATATTAACACTCACACAGTCACTATATTAATACTCACAAAGTCACTATATTAACACTCACACAGTCACTATATTAACACTCACACAGTCACTATATTAACACTCACACAGTCACTATATTAACACTCACAAAGTAACTATATTGACACTCACAAAGTCACAATATTAACACTCACAAAGTCACTATATTAACACTCACAAAGTCACAATATTAACACTCACACAGTCACTATATTAACACTCACAAAGTCACTATATTAACACTCACAAAGATACGATATTAACACTCACACAGTCACTGTATTGACACTCACAAAGTCACTATGTTAACACTCACAGAGTCACTATATTAACACTCACACAGTCACTATATTAACACTCACAAAGTCACTATATTAACACTCACAAAGGCACAATATTAACACTTACACTGTCACTATATTAACACTCACAAACTCACTATATTGACACTCGCAAAGTCAGTATATTAACACTCACAAAGTCACAATATTAACACTCACACAGTCACTATATTAACACTCACACAGTCACTATATTGACACTCACACAGTCACTATATTAACACTCATAAAGTCACTATATTGACACTCACAAAGTCAGTATATTAACAATCACAAAGTCACTATATTGACACTCACAAAGTCAGTATATTAACACTCACAAAGTCACTATATTAACACTCACACAGTAACTATATCAACACACACAGTCACTATATTGACACTCACAAAGTCACTATATTAACACTCACACAGTCACTATATTGACACTCACAAAGTCACTATATTAACACTCACACAGTCACTATATTAACACTCACAAAGTCACTATATTAACACTCACAAAGTCACAATATTAACACTCACACAGTCACTATATTAACACTCACAAAGTCACTATGTTAACACTAACAAAGTCAGCATATTGACACTCACACAGTCACTATATTAACACTCACACAGTCTCTATATTGACACTCACACAGTCACTATATTAATACTCACAAAGTCACTATATTAGCACTCACACAGTCACTATATTGACACTCACACAGTCACTATATTAACACTCACAAAGTCATTATATTAACACTCACACAGTCACTATATTGACACTCACAAAGTCACTATATTAACACACACAAAGTCACAATATTAACACTCACAAAGTCACAATATTAACAGTCACAAAGTCACTATATTAATACTCACAAAGTCACTATATTAACACTCACACAGTCACTATATTAATACTCACAAAGTCACTATATTAACACTCACACAGTCACTATATTGACACTCACACAGTCACTATATTAACACTCACAAAGTCATTATATTAACACTCACACAGTCACTATATTAACACTCACACAGTAACTATATTAACTCTCACAAAGTAACTATATTGACACTCACAAAGTCACAATATTAACACTCACAAAGTCACTATATTAACACTCACAAAGTCACAATATTAACACTCACACAGTCACTATATTAACACTCACAAAGTCACTATATTAACACTCACAAAGATACGATATTAACACTCACACAGTCACTGTATTGACACTCACAAAGTCACTATGTTAACACTCACAGAGTCACTATATTAACACTCACACAGTCACTATATTAACACTCACACAGTCACTATATTAACACTCACAAAGTCACTATATTAACACTCACAAAGTCACAATATTAACACTTACACTGTCACTATATTAACACTCACAAAGTCACAATATTAACAGTCACAAAGTCACTATATTAATGCTCACAAAGTCACTATATTAACACTCACAGAGTCACTATATTAACACTCACACAGTCACTATATTAACACTCACAAAGTCACTATGTTAACACTAACAAAGTCAGCATATTGACACTCACACAGTCACTATATTAACACTCACACAGTCACTATATTGACACCCACACAGTCACTATATTAATACTCACAAAGTCACTATATTAGCACTCACACAGTCACTATATTGACACTCACACAGTGACTATATTGACACTCACAAAGTCGCTATATTAACACTCACAAAGTCACTATATTAACACTCACACAGTCACTATATTAACACTCACAAAGTCACTATATTAACACTCACAAAGTCAGTATATTGACACTCACACAGTCACTATATTAACACTCACACAGTCACTATATTGACACTCACAAAGTCACTATATTAATACTCACACAGTCACTATATTAACACTCACAAAGTCACTATATTAACACTCACAAAGTCACAATATTAACACTCACAAAGTCACTATATTAACACGCACAAAGTCACTATATTAACACTCACAAAGTCACTATATTGACACTCACAAAGTCAGTATATTAACACTCACAAAGTCACAATATTAACACTCACACAGTCACTATATTAACACTCACACAGTCACTATATTAACACTCACAAAGTCACTATATTGACACTCACAAAGTCACAATATTAACACTCACAAAGTCACTATATTGACACTCACAAAGTCAGTAAATTAACACTCACACAGTCACTATATTGACACTCACACAGTCACTATATTAGCACTCACACAGTCACTATATTAACACTCACACAGTCACTGTATTAACACTCACACAGTCACTATATTGACACTCACAAAGTCACTATATTAACACACACAAAGTCACAATATTAACACTCACAAAGTCACAATATTAACAGTCACAAATTCACTATATTAATACTCACAAAGTCACTATATTAACATTCACACAGTCACTATATTAATACTCACAAAGTCATTATATTAGCACTCACACAGTCACTATATTGACACTCACAAAGTCACTATATTAACACACACAAAGTCACAATATTAACACTCACAAAGTCACAATATTAACAGTCACAAAGTCACTATATTAATACTCACAAAGTCACTATATTAACACTCACACAGTCACTATATTAATACTCACAAAGTCACTATATTAACACTCACACAGTCACTATATTGACACTCACACAGTCACTATATTAACACTCACAAAGTCATTATATTAACACTCACACAGTCACTATATTAACACTCACACAGTCACTATATTAACACTCACAAAGTAACTATATTGACACTCACAAAGTCACAATATTAACACTCACAAAGTCACTATATTAACACTCACAAAGTCACAATATTAACACTCACACAGTCACTATATTAACACTCACAAAGTCACTATGTTAACACTAACAAAGTCAGCATATTGACACTCACACAGTCACTATATTAACACTCACACAGTCACTATATTGACACTCACACAGTCACTATATTAATACTCACAAAGTCACTATATTAGCACTCACACAGTCACTATATTGACACTCACACAGTCACTATATTAACACTCACAAAGTCATTATATTAACACTCACACAGTCACTATATTGACACTCACAAAGTCACTATATTAACACACACAAAGTCACAATATTAACACTCACAAAGTCACAATATTAACAGTCACAAAGTCACTATATTAATACTCACAAAGTCACTATATTAACACTCACACAGTCACTATATTAATACTCACAAAGTCACTATATTAACACTCACACAGTCACTATATTGACACTCACACAGTCACTATATTAACACTCACAACGTCATTATATTAACACTCACACAGTCACTATATTAACACTCACACAGTAACTATATTAACTCTCACAAAGTAACTATATTGACACTCACAAAGTCACAATATTAACACTCACAAAGTCACTATATTAACACTCACAAAGTCACAATATTAACACTCACACAGTCACTATATTAACACTCACAAAGTCACTATATTAACACTCACAAAGATACGATATTAACACTCACACAGTCACTGTATTGACACTCACAAAGTCACTATGTTAACACTCACAGAGTCACTATATTAACACTCACACAGTCACTATATTAACACTCACACAGTCACTATATTAACACTCACAAAGTCACTATATTAACACTCACAAAGTCACAATATTAACACTTACACTGTCACTATATTAACACTCACAAAGTCACAATATTAACAGTCACAAAGTCACTATATTAATACTCACAAAGTCACTATATTAACACTCACACAGTCACTATATTAATACTCACAAAGTCACTATATTAACACTCACACAGTCACTATATTAACACTCACACAGTCACTATATTAACACTCACACAGTCACTATATTAACACTCACAAAGTAACTATATTGACACTCACAAAGTCACAATATTAACACTCACAAAGTCACTATATTAACACTCACAAAGTCACAATATTAACACTCACACAGTCACTATATTAACACTCACAAAGTCACTATATTAACACTCACAAAGATACGATATTAACACTCACACAGTCACTGTATTGACACTCACAAAGTCACTATGTTAACACTCACAGAGTCACTATATTAACACTCACACAGTCACTATATTAACACTCACACAGTCACTATATTAACACTCACAAAGTCACTATATTAACACTCACAAAGGCACAATATTAACACTTACACTGTCACTATATTAACACTCACAAAGTCACTATATTGACACTCGCAAAGTCAGTATATTAACACTCACAAAGTCACAATATTAACACTCACACAGTCACTATATTAACACTCACACAGTCACTATATTGACACTCACACAGTCACTATATTAACACTCATAAAGTCACTATATTGACACTCACAAAGTCAGTATATTAACAATCACAAAGTCACTATATTGACACTCACAAAGTCAGTATATTAACACTCACAAAGTCACTATATTAACACTCACACAGTAACTATATCAACACACACAGTCACTATATTGACACTCACAAAGTCACTATATTAACACTCACACAGTCACTATATTGACACTCACAAAGTCACTATATTAACACTCACACAGTCACTATATTAACACTCACAAAGTCACTATATTAACACTCACAAAGTCACAATATTAACACTCACACAGTCACTATATTAACACTCACAAAGTCACTATGTTAACACTAACAAAGTCAGCATATTGACACTCACACAGTCACTATATTAACACTCACACAGTCACTATATTGACACTCACACAGTCACTATATTAATACTCACAAAGTCACTATATTAGCACTCACACAGTCACTATATTGACACTCACACAGTCACTATATTAACACTCACAAAGTCATTATATTAACACTCACACAGTCACTATATTGACACTCACAAAGTCACTATATTAACACACACAAAGTCACAATATTAACACTCACAAAGTCACAATATTAACAGTCACAAAGTCACTATATTAATACTCACAAAGTCACTATATTAACACTCACACAGTCACTATATTAATACTCACAAAGTCACTATATTAACACTCACACAGTCACTATATTGACACTCACACAGTCACTATATTAACACTCACAAAGTCATTATATTAACACTCACACAGTCACTATATTAACACTCACACAGTAACTATATTAACTCTCACAAAGTAACTATATTGACACTCACAAAGTCACAATATTAACACTCACAAAGTCACTATATTAACACTCACAAAGTCACAATATTAACACTCACACAGTCACTATATTAACACTCACAAAGTCACTATATTAACACTCACAAAGATACGATATTAACACTCACACAGTCACTGTATTGACACTCACAAAGTCACTATGTTAACACTCACAGAGTCACTATATTAACACTCACACAGTCACTATATTAACACTCACACAGTCACTATATTAACACTCACAAAGTCACTATATTAACACTCACAAAGTCACAATATTAACACTTACACTGTCACTATATTAACACTCACAAAGTCACAATATTAACAGTCACAAAGTCACTATATTAATGCTCACAAAGTCACTATATTAACACTCACAGAGTCACTATATTAACACTCACACAGTCACTATATTAACACTCACAAAGTCACTATGTTAACACTAACAAAGTCAGCATATTGACACTCACACAGTCACTATATTAACACTCACACAGTCACTATATTGACACTCACACAGTCACTATATTAATACTCACAAAGTCACTATATTAGCACTCACACAGTCACTATATTGACACTCACACAGTCACTATATTAACACTCACAAAGTCATTATATTAACACTCACACAGTCACTATATTGACACTCACAAAGTCACTATATTAACACACACAAAGTAACAATATTAACACTCACAAAGTCACAATATTAACAGTCACAAAGTCACTATATTAATACTCACAAAGTCACTATATTAACACTCACACAGTCACTATATTAATACTCACAAAGTCACTATATTAACACTCACACAGTCACTATATTGACACTCACACAGTCACTATATTAACACTCACAAAGTCATTATATTAACACTCACACAGTCACTATATTAACACTCACACAGTAACTATATTAACTCTCACAAAGTAACTATATTGACACTCACAAAGTCACAATATTAACACTCACAAAGTCACTATATTAACACTCACAAAGTCACAATATTAACACTCACACAGTCACTATATTAACACTCACAAAGTCACTATATTAACACTCACAAAGATACGATATTAACACTCACACAGTCACTGTATTGACACTCACAAAGTCACTATGTTAACACTCACAGAGTCACTATATTAACACTCACACAGTCACTATATTAACACTCACACAGTCACTATATTAACACTCACAAAGTCACTATATTAACACTCACAAAGTCACAATATTAACACTTACACTGTCACTATATTAGCACTCACAAAGTCACAATATTAACAGTCACAAAGTCACTATATTAATACTCACAAAGTCACTATATTAACACTCACACAGTCACTATATTAATACTCACAAAGTCACTATATTAACACTCACACAGTCACTATATTAACACTCACACAGTCACTATATTAACACTCACACAGTCACTATATTAACACTCACAAAGTAACTATATTGACACTCACAAAGTCACAATATTAACACTCACAAAGTCACTATATTAACACTCACAAAGTCACAATATTAACACTCACACAGTCACTATATTAACACTCACAAAGTCACTATATTAACACTCACAAAGATACGATATTAACACTCACACAGTCACTGTATTGACACTCACAAAGTCACTATGTTAACACTCACAGAGTCACTATATTAACACTCACGCAGTCACTATATTAACACTCACACAGTCACTGTATTGACACTCACAAAGTCACTATGTTAACACTCACAGAGTCACTATATTAACACTCACACAGTCACTATATTAACACTCACAAAGGCACAATATTAACACTTACACTGTCACTATATTAACACTCACAAAGTCACTATATTGACACTCGCAAAGTCAGTATATTAACACTCACAAAGTCACAATATTAACACTCACACAGTCACTATATTAACACTCACACAGTCACTATATTGACACTCACACAGTCACTATATTAACACTCATAAAGTCACTATATTGACACTCACAAAGTCAGTATATTAACAATCACAAAGTCACTATATTGACACTCACAAAGTCAGTATATTAACACTCACAAAGTCACTATATTAACACTCACACAGTCACTATATCAACACACACAGTCACTATATTGACACTCACAAAGTCACTATATTAACACTCACACAGTCACTATATTGACACTCACAAAGTCGCTATATTAACACTCACAAAGTCACTATATTAACACTCACACAGTCACTATATTAACACTCACAAAGTCACTATATTAACACTCACAAAGTCAGTATATTGACACTCACACAGTCACTATATTAACACTCACACAGTCACTATATTGACACTCACAAAGTCACTATATTAATACTCACACAGTCACTATATTAACACTCACAAAGTCACTATATTAACACTCACAAAGTCACAATATTAACACTCACAAAGTCACTATATTAACACGCACAAAGTCACTATATTAACACTCACAAAGTCACTATATTAACACACACAAAGTCACAATATTAACACTCACAAAGTCACAATATTAACAGTCACAAAGTCACTATATTAACACTCACAAAGTCACAATATTAACAGTCACAAAGTCACTATATTAATACTCACAAAGTCACTATATTAACACTCACAGAGTCACTATATTAACACTCACACAGTCACTATATTAACACTCACACAGTCACTATATTAACACTCACAAAGTCACTATGTTAACACTAACAAAGTCAGCATATTGACACTCACACAGTCACTATATTAACACTCACACAGTCACTATATTGACACTCACACAGTCACTATATTAATACTCACAAAGTCACTATATTAGCACTCACACAGTCACTATATTGACACTCACACAGTCACTATATTAAACTCACAAAGTCATTATATTAACACTCACACAGTCACTATATTGACACTCACAAAGTCACTATATTAACACACACAAAGTCACAATATTAACACTCACAAAGTCACAATATTAACAGTCACAAAGTCACTATATTAATACTCACAAAGTCACTATATTAACACTCACACAGTCACTATATTAATAATCACAAAGTCACTATATTAACACTCACACAGTCACTATATTGACACTCACACAGTCACTATATTAACACTCACAAAGTCATTATATTAACACTCACACAGTCACTATATTAACACTCACACAGTAACTATATTAACTCTCACAAAGTAACTATATTGACACTCACAAAGTCACAATATTAACACTCACAAAGTCACTATATTAACACTCACAAAGTCACAATATTAACACTCACACAGTCACTATATTAACACTCACAAAGTCACTATATTAACACTCACAAAGATACGATATTAACACTCACACAGTCACTGTATTGACACTCACAAAGTCACTATGTTAACACTCACAGAGTCACTATATTAACACTCACACAGTCACTATATTAACACTCACACAGTCACTATATTAACACTCACAAAGTCACTATATTAACACTCACAAAGTCACAATATTAACACTTACACTGTCACTATATTAGCACTCACAAAGTCACAATATTAACAGTCACAAAGTCACTATATTAATACTCACAAAGTCACTATATTAACACTCACACAGTCACTATATTAATACTCACAAAGTCACTATATTAACACTCACACAGTCACTATATTAACACTCACACAGTCACTATATTGACACTCACAAAATCACAATATTAACACTCACAAAGTCACTATATTAACACTCACAAAGTCACAATATTAACACTCACACAGTCACTATATTAACACTCACAAAGTCACTATATTAACACTCACAAAGATACGATATTAACACTCACACAGTCACTGTATTGACACTCACAAAGTCACTATGTTAACACTCACAGAGTCACTATATTAACACTCACACAGTCACTATATTAACACTCACACAGTCACTATATTAACACTCACAAAGGCACAATATTAACACTTACACTGTCACTATATTAACACTCACAAAGTCACTATATTGACACTCGCAAAGTCAGTATATTAACACTCACAAAGTCACAATATTAACACTCACACAGTCACTATATTAACACTCACACAGTCACTATATTGACACTCACACAGTCACTATATTAACACTCATAAAGTCACTATATTGACACTCACAAAGTCAGTATATTAACAATCACAAAGTCACTATATTGACACTCACAAAGTCAGTATATTAACACTCACAAAGTCACTATATTAACACTCACACAGTCACTATATCAACACACACAGTCACTATATTGACACTCACAAAGTCACTATATTAACACTCACACAGTCACTATATTGACACTCACAAAGTCGCTATATTAACACTCACAAAGTCACTATATTAACACTCACACAGTCACTATATTAACACTCACAAAGTCACTATATTAACACTCACAAAGTCAGTATATTGACACTCACACAGTCACTATATTAACACTCACACAGTCACTATATTGACACTCACAAAGTCACTATATTAATACTCACACAGTCACTATATTAACACTCACAAAGTCACTATATTAACACTCACAAAGTCACAATATTAACACTCACAAAGTCACTATATTAACACGCACAAAGTCACTATATTAACACTCACAAAGTCACTATATTGACACTCACAAAGTCAGTATATTAACACTCACAAAGTCACAATATTAACACTCACACAGTCACTATATTAACACTCACACAGTCACTATATTAACACTCACAAAGTCACTATATTGACACTCACAAAGTCACAAAATTAACACTCACAAAGTCACTATATTAACACTCACAAAGTCACAATATTAACACTCACAAAGTCACTATATTGACACTCACAAAGTCAGTAAATTAACACTCACACAGTCACTATATTGACACTCACACAGTCACTATATTAGCACTCACACAGTCACTATATTAACACTCACACAGTCACTATATTGACACTCACAAAGTCACTATATTAACACACACAAAGTCACAATATTAACACTCACAAAGTCACAATATTAACAGTCACAAATTCACTATATTAATACTCACAAAGTCACTATATTAACATTCACACAGTCACTATATTAATACTCACAAAGTCATTATATTAGCACTCACACAGTCACTATATTGACACTCACAAAGTCACTATATTAACACACACAAAGTCACAATATTAACACTCACAAAGTCACAATATTAACAGTCACAAAGTCACTATATTAATACTCACAAAGTCACTATATTAACACTCACACAGTCACTATATTAATACTCACAAAGTCACTATATTAACACTCACACAGTCACTATATTGACACTCACACAGTCACTATATTAACACTCACAAAGTCATTATATTAACACTCACACAGTCACTATATTAACACTCACACAGTCACTATATTAACACTCACAAAGTAACTATATTGACACTCACAAAGTCACAATATTAACACTCACAAAGTCACTATATTAACACTCACAAAGTCACAATATTAACACTCACACAGTCACTATATTAACACTCACAAAGTCACTATGTTAACACTAACAAAGTCAGCATATTGACACTCACACAGTCACTATATTAACACTCACACAGTCACTATATTGACACTCACACAGTCACTATATTAATACTCACAAAGTCACTATATTAGCACTCACACAGTCACTATATTGACACTCACACAGTCACTATATTAACACTCACAAAGTCATTATATTAACACTCACACGGTCACTATATTGACACTCACAAAGTCACTATATTAACACACACAAAGTCACAATATTAACACTCACAAAGTCACAATATTAACAGTCACAAAGTCACTATATTAATACTCACAAAGTCACTATATTAACACTCACACAGTCACTATATTAATACTCACAAAGTCACTATATTAACACTCACACAGTCACTATATTAACACTCACAAAGTCATTATATTAACACTCACACAGTCACTATATTAACACTCACACAGTAACTATATTAACTCTCACAAAGTAACTATATTGACACTCACAAAGTCACAATATTAACACTCACAAAGTCACTATATTAACACTCACAAAGTCACAATATTAACACTCACACAGTCACTATATTAACACTCACAAAGTCACTATATTAACACTCACAAAGATACGATATTAACACTCACACAGTCACTGTATTGACACTCACAAAGTCACTATGTTAACACTCACAGAGTCACTATATTAACACTCACACAGTCACTATATTAACACTCACACAGTCACTATATTAACACTCACAAAGTCACTATATTAACACTCACAAAGTCACAATATTAACACTTACACTGTCACTATATTAACACTCACAAAGTCACAATATTAACAGTCACAAAGTCACTATATTAATACTCACAAAGTCACTATATTAACACTCACACAGTCACTATATTAATACTCACAAAGTCACTATATTAACACTCACACAGTCACTATATTAACACTCACAAAGTCATTATATTAACACTCACACAGTCACTATATTAACACTCACACAGTCACTATATTAACACTCACAAAGTAACTATATTGACACTCACAAAGTCACAATATTAACACTCACAAAGTCACTATATTAACACTCACAAAGTCACAATATTAACACTCACACAGTCACTATATTAACACTCACAAAGTCACTATATTAACACTCACAAAGATACGATATTAACACTCACACAGTCACTGTATTGACACTCACAAAGTCACTATGTTAACACTCACAGAGTCACTATATTAACACTCACACAGTCACTATATTAACACTCACACAGTCACTATATTAACACTCACAAAGTCACTATATTAACACTCACAAAGTCACAATATTAACACTTACACTGTCACTATATTGACACTCACAAAGTCACTATATTAACACTCACACAGTCACTATATTAACACTCACAAAGTCACTTTATTAACACTCACACAGTCACTATATTAACACTCACAAAGTCACTATATTAACACTCACACAGTCACTATATTGACACTCACAGAGTCACTATATTAACACTCACAAAGTCACTATATTAACACTCACAAAGTCACTGTATTAACACTCACAAAGTCACTATATTAACACACACACAGTAACTATATTAACACTCACAAAATCACTATATTAACACTCCCAAAGTCACCATATTGACACTCACACAGTCACTATATTAACACTCACACAGTCACTGTATTAACACTCACAAAGTCACTATATTAACACTCCCAAAGTCACTATATTAACACTCACAAAGTCACTGTATTAACACTCACAAAGTCACTATATTAACACACACACAGTAACTATATTAACACTCACATAGTCACTATATTAACACTCACAGAGTCACTATATTAACACTCACACAGTCACTATATTAACACTTACACTGTCACTATATTGACACTCACAAAGTCACTATATTAACACTCACACAGTCACTATATTAACACTCACAAAGTCACTTTATTAACACTCACACAGTCACTATATTAACACTCACAAAGTCACTATATTAACACTCACACAGTCACTATATTGACACTCACAGAGTCACTATATTAACACTCACAAAGTCACTATATTAACACTCACAAAGTCACTGTATTAACACTCACAAAGGCACTATATTAACACACACACAGTAACTATATTAACACTCACAAAATCACTATATTAACACTCCCAAAGTCACTATATTGACACTCACACAGTCACTATATTAACACTCACACAGTCACTGTATTAACACTCACAAAGTCACTATATTAACACTCCCAAAGTCACTATATTAACACTCACAAAGTCACTGTATTAACACTCACAAAGTCACTATATTAACACACACACAGTAACTATATTAACACTCACATAGTCACTATATTAACACTCACAGAGTCACTATATTAACACTCACACAGTCACTATATTAACACTCACACAGTCACAATATTAACACTCACAGAGTCACTATATTAACACTCACAAAGTCAGTATATTAACAATCACAAAGTCACTATATTAACACTCACCAAGTCACTGTATTCAAACTCACACAGTCACTATATTAACACTCACAAAGTCACTATATTAACACTCACACAGTCACTATATTAACACTCACAAAGTCACTATATTAACACTCACAAAGTCAGTATATTGACACTCACACAGTCACTATATTAACACTCACACAGTCACTATATTGACACTCACAAAGTCGCTATATTAACACTCACAAAGTCACTATATTAACACTCACACAGTCACTATATTAACACTCACAAAGTCACTATATTAACACTTACACAGTCACTATATTAACACTCACAAAGTCAGTATATTGACACTCACACAGTCACTATATTAACACTCACACAGTCACTATATTGACACTCACAAAGTCACTATATTAATGCTCACACAGTCACTATATTAACACTCACAAAGTCACTATATTAACACTCACAAAGTCACAATATTGACACTCACAAAGTCAGTATATTAACACTCACAAAGTCACAATATTAACACTCACACAGTCACTATATTAACACTCACACAGTCACTATATTAACACTCACAAAGTCACTATATTGACACTCACAAAGTCACAATATTGACACTCACAAAGTCAGTAAATTAACACTCACAAAGTCACAATATTAACACTCACACAGTCAATATATTAACACTCACACAGTCACTATATTGACACTCACACAGTCACTATATTAACACTCACAAAGTCACTATATTGACACTCACAAAGTCAGTATATTAAGAATCACAAAGTCACTAAATTGACACTCAGAAAGTCAGTATATCAACACTCACAAAGTCAGTATATTAACACTCACACAGTCACTATATTAACACTCACAAAGTCAGTATATTAACACTCACACAGTCACAATATTAACACTCACACAGTCACTATATTAACACTCACAAAGTCACTATATTGACACTCGCAAAGTCAGTATATTAACACTCACAAAGTCACAATATTAACACTCACACAGTCACTATATTAACACTCACACAGTCACTATATTGACACTCACACAGTCACTATATTAACACTCATAAAGTCACTATATTGACACTCACAAAGTCAGTATATTAACAATCACAAAGTCACTATATTGACACTCACAAAGTCCGTATATTAACACTCACAAAGTCACAATATTAACACTCACACAGTCACTATATTGACACTCATACAGTCACTATATTAACACTCACACAGTCACTATATTAACACTCACAAAGTCAGTATATTAACACTCACAAAGTCACTATATTAACACTCACACAGTCACTATATCAACACACACAGTCACTATATTGACACTCACAAAGTCACTATATTAACACTCACACAGTCACTATATTGACACTCACAAAGTCGCTATATTAACACTCACAAAGTCACTATATTAACACTCACACAGTCACTATATTAACACTCACAAAGTCACTATATTAACACTCACAAAGTCAGTATATTGACACTCACACAGTCACTATATTAACACTCACACAGTCACTATATTGACACTCACAAAGTCACTATATTAATACTCACACAGTCACTATATTAACACTCACAAAGTCACTATATTAACACGCACAAAGTCACAATATTAACACTCACAAAGTCACTATATTAACACGCACAAAGTCACTATATTAACACTCACAAAGTCACTATATTGACACTCACAAAGTCAGTATATTAACACTCCCAAAGTCACTATATTAACACTCACAAAGTCACTGTATTAACACTCACAAAGTCACTATATTAACACACACACAGTAACTATATTAACACTCACATAGTCACTATATTAACACTCACAGAGTCACTATATTAACACTCACACAGTCACTATATTAACACTCACACAGTCACAATATTAACACTCACAGAGTCACTATATTAACACTCACAAAGTCAGTATATTAACAATCACAAAGTCACTATATTAACACTCACAAAGTCACTGTATTCAAACTCACACAGTCACTATATTAACACTCACAAAGTCACTATATTAACACTCACACAGTCACTATATTAACACTCACAAAGTCACTATATTAACACTCACAAAGTCAGTATATTGACACTCACACAGTCACTATATTAACACTCACACAGTCACTATATTGACACTCACAAAGTCGCTATATTAACACTCACAAAGTCACTATATTAACACTCACACAGTCACTATATTAACACTCACAAAGTCACTATATTAACACTTACACAGTCACTATATTAACACTCACAAAGTCAGTATATTGACACTCACACAGTCACTATATTAACACTCACACAGTCACTATATTGACACTCACAAAGTCACTATATTAATGCTCACACAGTCACTATATTAACACTCACAAAGTCACTATATTAACACTCACAAAGTCACAATATTAACACTCACAAAGTCACTATATTAACACGCACAAAGTCACTATATTAACACTCACAAAGTCACTATATTGACACTCACAAAGTCAGTATATTAACACTCACAAAGTCACAATATTAACACTCACACAGTCACTATATTAACACTCACACAGTCACTATATTAACACTCACAAAGTCACTATATTGACACTCACAAAGTCACAATATTGACACTCACAGAGTCACTATATTAACACTCACACAGTCACTATATTAACACTCACACAGTCACAATATTAACACTCACAGAGTCACTATATTAACACTCACAAAGTCAGTATATTAACAATCACAAAGTCACTATATTAACACTCACAAAGTCACTGTATTCAAACTCACACAGTCACTATATTAACACTCACAAAGTCACTATATTAACACTCACACAGTCACTATATTAACACTCACAAAGTCACTATATTAACACTCACAAAGTCAGTATATTGACACTCACACAGTCACTATATTAACACTCACACAGTCACTATATTGACACTCACAAAGTCGCTATATTAACACTCACAAAGTCACTATATTAACACTCACACAGTCACTATATTAACACTCACAAAGTCACTATATTAACACTTACACAGTCACTATATTAACACTCACAAAGTCAGTATATTGACACTCACACAGTCACTATATTAACACTCACACAGTCACTATATTGACACTCACAAAGTCACTATATTAATGCTCACACAGTCACTATATTAACACTCACAAAGTCACTATATTAACACTCACAAAGTCACAATATTAACACTCACAAAGTCACTATATTAACACGCACAAAGTCACTATATTAACACTCACAAAGTCACTATATTGACACTCACAAAGTCAGTATATTAACACTCACAAAGTCACAATATTAACACTCACACAGTCACTATATTAACACTCACACAGTCACTATATTAACACTCACAAAGTCACTATATTGACACTCACAAAGTCACAATATTGACACTCACAAAGTCAGTAAATTAACACTCACAAAGTCACAATATTAACACTCACACAGTCAATATATTAACACTCACACAGTCACTATATTGACACTCACACAGTCACTATATTAACACTCACAAAGTCACTATATTGACACTCACAAAGTCACTATATTAAGAATCACAAAGTCACTAAATTGACACTCAGAAAGTCAGTATATCAACACTCACAAAGTCAGTATATTAACACTCACACAGTCACTATATTAACACTCACAAAGTCAGTATATTAACACTCACACAGTCACAATATTAACACTCACACAGTCACTATATTAACACTCACAAAGTCACTATATTGACACTCGCAAAGTCAGTATATTAACACTCACAAAGTCACAATATTAACACTCACACAGTCACTATATTAACACTCACAAAGTCAGTATATTAACACTCACAAAGTCACTATATTAACACTCACACAGTCACTATATCAACACACACAGTCACTATATTGACACTCACAAAGTCACTATATTAACACTCACACAGTCACTATATTGACACTCACAAAGTCGCTATATTAACACTCACAAAGTCACTATATTAACACTCACACAGTCACTATATTAACACTCACAAAGTCACTATATTAACACTCACAAAGTCAGTATATTGACACTCACACAGTCACTATATTAACACTCACACAGTCACTATATTGACACTCACAAAGTCACTATATTAATACTCACACAGTCACTATATTAACACTCACAAAGTCACTATATTAACACGCACAAAGTCACAATATTAACACTCACAAAGTCACTATATTAACACGCACAAAGTCACTATATTAACACTCACAAAGTCACTATATTGACACACACAAAGTCAGTATATTAACACTCCCAAAGTCACTATATTAACACTCACAAAGTCACTGTATTAACACTCACAAAGTCACTATATTAACACACACACAGTAACTATATTAACACTCACATAGTCACTATATTAACACTCACAGTGTCACTATATTAACACTCACACAGTCACTATATTAACACTCACACAGTCACAATATTAACACTCACAGAGTCACTATATTAACACTCACAAAGTCAGTATATTAACAATCACAAAGTCACTATATTAACACTCACAAAGTCACTGTATTCAAACTCACACAGTCACTATATTAACACTCACAAAGTCACTATATTAACACTCACACAGTCACTATATTAACACTCACAAAGTCACTATATTAACACTCACAAAGTCAGTATATTGACACTCACACAGTCACTATATTAACACTCACACAGTCACTATATTGACACTCACAAAGTCGCTATATTAACACTCACAAAGTCACTATATTAACACTCACACAGTCACTATATTAACACTCACAAAGTCACTATATTAACACTTACACAGTCACTATATTAACACTCACAAAGTCAGTATATTGACACTCACACAGTCACTATATTAACACTCACACAGTCACTATATTGACACTCACAAAGTCACTATATTAATGCTCACACAGTCACTATATTAACACTCACAAAGTCACTATATTAACACTCACAAAGTCACAATATTAACACTCACAAAGTCACTATATTAACACGCACAAAGTCACTATATTAACACTCACAAAGTCACAATATTAACACTCACAAAGTCACTATATTGACACTCACAAAGTCAGTATATTAACACTCACACAGTCACTATATTGACACTCACACGGTCACTATATTAACACTCATAAAGTCACTATATTGACACTCACAAAGTCAGTATATTAACAATCACAAAGTCACTATATTGACACTCACAAAGTCAGTATATTAACAATCACAAAGTCACTATATTGACACTCACAAAGTCAGTATATTAACACTCACACAGTCACTATATTGACACTCACACGGTCACTATATTAACACTCATAAAGTCACTATATTGACACTCACAAAGTCAGTATATTAACAATCACAAAGTCACTATATTGACACTCACAAAGTCAGTATATTAACACTCACAAAGTCACAATATTAACACTCACACAGTCACTATATTAACACTCACACAGTCGCTATATTGACACTCATACAGTCACTATATTAACACTCACACAGTCACTATATTGACACTCACAAAGTCGCTATATTAACACTCACAAAGTCACTATATTAACACTCACACAGTCACTATATTAACACTCACAAAGTCACTATATTAACACTCACAAAGTCAGTATATTGACACTCACACAGTCACTATATTAACACTCACACAGTCACTATATTGACACTTAGAAAGTCACTATATTAATACTCACACAGTCACTATATTAACACTCACAAAGTCGCTATATTAACACTCACAAAGTCACAATATTAACACTCACAAAGTCACTATATTAACACGCACAAAGTCACTATATTAACACTCACAAAGTCACTATATTGACACTCACAAAGTCAGTATATTAACACTCACAAAGTCACAATATTAACACTCACACAGTCACTATATTAACACTCACACAGTCACTATATTAACACTCACAAAGTCACTATATTGACACTCACAAAGTCACAATATTAACACTCACAAAGTCACTATATTAACACTCACAAAGTCACAATATTAACACTCACAAAGTCACTATATTGACACTCACAAAGTCAGTAAATTAACACTCACAAAGTCACAATATTAACACTCACACAGTCAATATATTAACACTCACACAGTCACTATATTGACACTCACACAGTCACTATATTAACACTCACAAAGTCACTATATTGACACTCACAAAGTCAGTATATTAAGAATCACAAAGTCACTATATTGACACTCAGAAAGTCAGTATATCAACACTCACAAAGACAGTATATTAACACTCACACAGTCACTATATTAACACTCACAAAGTCAGTATATTAACACTCACACAGTCACAATATTAACACTCACACAGTCACTATATTAACACTCACAAAGTCACTATATTGACACTCGCAAAGTCAGTATATTAACACTCACAAAGTCACAATATTAACACTCACACAGTCACTATATTAACACTCACACAGTCACTATATTGACACTCACACAGTCACTATATTTACACTCATAAAGTCACTATATTGACACTCACAAAGTCAGCATATTAACAATCACAAAGTCACTATATTGACACTCACAATGTCAGTATATTAACACTCACACAGTCACTATATTGACACTCACACAGTCACTATATTAACACTCATAAAGTCACTATATGACACTCACAAAGTCAGTATATTAACAATCACAAAGTCACTATATTGACACAAAGTCAGTATATTAACACTCACACAGTCGCTATATTGACACTCATACAGTCACTATATTAACACTCACAAAGTCACTATATTAACACTCACACGGTCACTATATTAACACTCACACAGTCACTATATTAACACTCACAAAGTCAGTATATTAACACTCACAAAGTCACTATATTAACACTCACACAGACACTATATTGACACACACAGTCACTATATTAACACTCACACAGTCACTATATTAACACTCACAAAGTCACTATATTAACACTCACAAAGTCACAATATTGACACTCACAAAGTCACTATATTGACACTCACAAAGTCACTATATTAACACTCACATCGTCACTATATTGACACTCACAAAGTCACAATATTAACACTCACAAAGTCACTATATTAACACTCACACAGTCACTATATTAACACTCACAAAGTCAGTATATTAACACTCACAAAGTCACTATATTGACACTCACACAGTCACAATATTAACACTCACAGAGTCACTATATTAACACTCACAAAGCCTCTATATTGACACTCACAAAGTCAGTATATTAACACTCACACAGTCACTATATTAACACTCACAAAGTCACTATATTAACACTCACAAAGTCACTATTTTGACACTCACAGAGTCAGTATATTAACACTCACAAAGTCACTGTATTAACACTCACAGTCACTATATTGACACTCACACAGTCACTATGTTAACACTCACAGAGTCACTATATTAACACTCACACAGTCACTATATTAACACTCACAAAGTCACTATATTAACACTCACAAAGTCACTATATTAACACTGGCAAAGTCACTATATTAACACTCACACAGTCACTATAATAACAGTCACAAAGTCACTATATTAACACTCACACAGTCACTATATTGACACTCACAAAGTCACTATATTAACACTCACACAGTCACTATATTGACACTCACACAGTCACTATATTAACACTCACACAGTCACAATATTAACACTGGCAAAGTCACTATATTAAAACTCACACAGTCACTATATTGACACTCACAAAGTCACTATATTAACACTCACACAGTCACTATATTGACACTCACACAGTCACTATATTAACACTCACACAGTCACAATATTAACACTGGCAAAGTCACTATATTAACACTCACACAGTCACTATATTGACACTCACAAAGTCACTATATTAACACTCACACAGTCACTATATTGACACTCACAAAGTGACTATATTAACACTCACAAAGTCACTATATTGACACACACACAGTCACTATATTAACACTCAAAGTCACTATACTAACACTCACAAAGTCACTGTATTAACACTCACACAGTCACTATAATAACACTCACAAAGTCACTATATTAATACTCACACAGTCACTATATTGACACTCACAAAGTCACTATATTAACACTCACAAAGTCACTATATTAACACTCACACAGTCACAATATTAACACTCACACAGTCACTATATTAACACTCACAAAGTCACTATATTGACACTCACAAAGTCACAATATTAACACTCACAGTCACTATATTAACACTCACAAAGTCACTATATTAACACTCAAAGTCACTATATTAACACTCACAAAGTCACTGTATTAACACTCACACAGTCACAATATTGACAATCACAAAGTCACTGTATTAACACTCACAAAGTCACTATATTAACACTCACAAAGTCACAATATTAACACTCACACAGTCACTATATTGACACTCACACAGTCACTATATTAACACTCACACAGTCACAATATTAACACTGGCAAAGTCACTATATTAACACTCACACAGACACTATATTGACACTCACAAAGTCACTATATTAACACTCACAAAGTCACTATATTGACACTCACACAGTCACTATATTAACACTCAAAGTCACTATACTAACACTCACAAAGTCACTGTATTAACACTCACACAGTCACTATAATAACACTCACAAAGTCACTATATTAATACTCACACAGTCACTATATTGACACTCACACAGTCACTATATTAACACTCACACAGTCACTATATTGACACTCACAAAGTCACTATATTAACACTCACACAGTCACTATATTGACACTCACACAGTCACTATATTAACACTCACACAGTCACAATATTAACACTGGCAAAGTCACTATATTAACACTCACACAGTCACTATATTGACACTCACAAAGTCACTATATTAACACTCACACAGTCACTATATTGACACTCACAAAGTGACTATATTAACACTCACAAAGTCACTATATTGACACTCACACAGTCACTATATTAACACTCAAATTCACTATACTAACACTCACAAAGTCACTGTATTAACACTCACACAGTCACTATAATAAAACTCACAAAGTCCCTATATTAATACTCACACAGTCACTATATTGACACTCACAAAGTCACTATATTAACACTCACAAAGTCACTATATTAACACTCACAAAGTCACTATATTAACACTCACACAGTCACAATATTAACACTCACACAGTCACTATATTGACACTCACACAGTCACTATATTAACACTCACACAGTCACAATATTAACACTGGCAAAGTCACTATATTAACACTCACACAGTCACTATATTGACACTCACAAAGTCACTATATTAACACTCACAAAGTCACTATATTGACACTCACACAGTCACTATATTAACACTCAAAGTCACTATACTAACACTCACAAAGTCACTGTATTAACACTCACACAGTCACTATAATAACACTCACAAAGTCACTATATTAATACTCACACAGTCACTATATTGACACTCACACAGTCACTATATTAACACTCACACAGTCACTATATTGACACTCACAAAGTCACTATATTAACACTCACACAGTCACTATATTGACACTCACACAGTCACTATATTAACACTCACACAGTCACAATATTAACACTGGCAAAGTCACTATATTAACACTCACACAGTCACTATATTGACACTCACAAAGTCACTATATTAACACTCACACAGTCACTATATTGACACTCACAAAGTGACTATATTAACACTCACAAAGTCACTATATTGACACTCACACAGTCACTATATTAACACTCAAATTCACTATACTAACACTCACAAAGTCACTGTATTAATACTCACACAGTCACTATAATAACACTCACAAAGTCACTATATTAATACTCACACAGTCACTATATTGACACTCACAAAGTCACTATATTAACACTCACAAAGTCACTATATTAACACTCACAAAGTCACTATATTAACACTCACACAGTCACAATATTAACACTCACACAGTCACTATATTAACACTCACAAAGTCACTATATTGACACTCACAAAGTCACTACATTAACACTCACAAAGTCACTATATTAACACTCACAAAGTCACTATATTAACACTCACAAAGTCAGTATATTAACACTCACAAAGTCACTATATTAATACTCACAAAGTCACAATATTAACACTCACACAGTCACTATATTAACACTCACAGAATCACTATATTAATACTCACAAAGTCACAATATTAACACTCACAAAGTCACTATATTAACACTCACAAAGTCACAATATTAACACTCATACAGTCACTATATTAACACTCACAAAGTCACTATATTAACACTCACAAAGTCACAATATTAACACTCACACAGTCACTATATTAAAACTCACACAGTCACTATATTAACACTCACAAAGTCACTATATTAACACTCACACAGTCACTATATTAACACTCACACAGTCACTATATTAATACTCACAAAGTCACAATATTAACACTCACACAGTCACTATATTAACACTCACACAGTCACTATATTAATACTCACAAAGTCACAATATTAACACTCACAAAGTCACTATATTAACACTCACACAGTCACTATATTAACACTCACACAGTCACTATATTAATACTCACAAAGTCACAATATTAACACTCACAAAGTCACTATATTAACACTCACAAAGTCACAATATTAACACTCACACAGTCACTATATTAACACTCACACAGTCACTATATTAACACTCACACAGTCACTATATTAACACTCACACAGTCACAATATTAACACTCACAAAGTCACTATATTAACACTCACACAGTCACTATATTGACACTCACACAGTCACTATGTTAACACTCACAGAGTCACTATATTAACACTCACACAGTCACTATATTAACACTCACAAAGTCACTATATTAACACTCACAACGTCACTATATTAACACTCACACAGTCACTATATTAACACTGGCAAAGTCACTATATTAACACTCACACAGTCACTATACTAACAGTCACAAAGTCACTATATTAACACTCACACAGTCACTATATTGACACTCACAAAGTCACTATATTAACACTCACACAGTCACTATATTGACACTCACACAGTCACTATATTAACACTCACACAGTCACAATATTAACACTGGCAAAGTCACTATATTAACACTCACACAGTCACTATATTGACACTCACAAAGTCACTATATTAACACTCACACAGTCACTATATTGACACTCACACAGTCACTATATTAACACTCACACAGTCACAATATTAACACTGGCAAAGTCACTATATTAACACTCACACAGTCACTATATTGACACTCACAAAGTCACTATATTAACACTCACACAGTCACTATATTGACACTCACAAAGTGACTATATTAACACTCACAAAGTCACTATATTGACACTCACACAGTCACTATATTAACACTCAAATTCACTATACTAACACTCACAAAGTCACTGTATTAATACTCACACAGTCACTATAATAACACTCACAAAGTCACTATATTAATACTCACACAGTCACTATATTGACACTCACAAAGTCACTATATTAACACTCACAAAGTCACTATATTAACACTCACAAAGTCACTATATTAACACTCACACAGTCACAATATTAACACTCACACAGTCACTATATTAACACTCACAAAGTCACTATATTGACACTCACAAAGTCACAATATTAACACTCACAGTCACTATATTAACACTCACAAAGTCACTATATTAACACTCAAAGTCACTATATTAACACTCACAAAGTCACTGTATTAACACTCACACAGTCACTATATTGACACTCACAAAGTCACTGTATTAACACTCACAAAGTCACTATATTAACACTCACAAAGTCACAATATTAACACTCACAGTCACTATATTAACACTCACACAGTCACTATATTAACACTCACACAGTCACTATATTGACACTCACAAAGTCACTATATTAACACTCACAAAGTCACTATATTGACACTCACACAGTCACTATATTAACACTCACAAAGTCACTATATTGACACTCACACAGTCACTATATTAACACTCACAAAGTCACTATATTGACACTCACACAGTCACTATATTAACACTCAAAGTCACTATACTAACACTCACAAAGTCACTGTATTAACACTCACACAGTCACTATAATAACACTCACAAAGTCACTATATTAATACTCACACAGTCACTATATTGACACTCACAAAGTCACTATATTAACACTCACAAAGTCACTATATTAACACTCACAAAGTCACTATATTAACACTCACACAGTCACAATATTAACACTCACACAGTCACTATATTAACACTCACAAAGTCACTATATTGACACTCACAAAGTCACAATATTAACACTCACAGTCACTATATTAACACTCACAAAGTCACTATATTAACACTCAAAGTCACTATATTAACACTCACAAAGTCACTGTATTAACACTCACACAGTCACTATATTGACACTCACAAAGTCACTGTATTAACACTCACAAAGTCACTATATTAACACTCACAAAGTCACAATATTAACACTCACACAGTCACTATATTAACACTCACACAGTCACTATATTAACACTCACAAAGTCACTATATTAACACTCACACAGTCACTATATTAACACTCACAAAGTCACTATATTGACACTCACACAGTCACTATATTAACACTCACAAAGTCACTATATTGACACTCAGAAAGTCACTACATTAACACTCACAAAGTCACTATATTAACACTCACAAAGTCACTATATTAACACTCACAAAGTCAGTATATTAACACTCACAAAGTCACTATATTAATACTCACAAAGTCACAATATTAACACTCACACAGTCACTATATTAACACTCACAGAATCACTATATTAATACTCACAAAGTCACAATATTAACACTCACAAAGTCACTATATTAACACTCACAAAGTCACAATATTAACACTCACACAGTTACTATATTAACACTCACAAAGTCACTATATTAACACTCACAAAGTCACAATATTAACACTCACACAGTCACTATATTAAAACTCACACAGTCACTATATTAACACTCACAAAATCACTATATTAACACTCACACAGTCACTATATTAACACTCACACAGTCACTATATTAATACTCACAAAGTCACAATATTAACACTCACACAGTCACTATATTAACACTCACACAGTCACTATATTAATACTCACAAAGTCACAATATTAACACTCACAAAGTCACTATATTAACACTCACACAGTCACTATATTAACACTCACACAGTCACTATATTAATACTCACAAAGTCACAATATTAACACTCACAAAGTCACTATATTAACACTCACAAAGTCACAATATTAACACTCACACAGTCACTATATTAACACTCACACAGTCACTATATTAACACTCACACAGTCACTATATTAACACTCACAAAGTCACTATATTAACACTCACACAGTCACTATATTGACACTCACACAGTCACTATGTTAACACTCACAGAGTCACTATATTAACACTCACACAGTCACTATATTAACACTCACAAAGTCACTATATTAACACTCACAACGTCACTATATTAACACTCACACAGTCACTATATTAACACTGGCAAAGTCACTATATTAACACTCACACAGTCACTATACTAACAGTCACAAAGTCACTATATTAACACTCACACAGTCACTATATTGACACTCACAAAGTCACTATATTAACACTCACACAGTCACTATATTGACACTCACACAGTCACTATATTAACACTCACACAGTCACAATATTAACACTGGCAAAGTCACTATATTAACACTCACACAGTCACTATATTGACACTCACAAAGTCACTATATTAACACTCACACAGTCACTATATTGACACTCACACAGTCACTATATTAACACTCACACAGTCACAATATTAACACTGGCAAAGTCACTATATTAACACTCACACAGTCACTATATTGACACTCACAAAGTCACTATATTAACACTCACACAGTCACTATATTGACACTCACAAAGTGACTATATTAACACTCACAAAGTCACTATATTGACACACACACAGTCACTATATTAACACTCAAAGTCACTATACTAACACTCACAAAGTCACTGTATTAACACTCACACAGTCACTATAATAACACTCACAAAGTCACTATATTAATACTCACACAGTCACTATATTGACACTCACAAAGTCACTATATTAACACTCACAAAGTCACTATATTAACACTCACAAAGTCACTATATTAACACTCACACAGTCACAATATTAACACTCACACAGTCACTATATTAACACTCACAAAGTCACTATATTGACACTCACAAAGTCACAATATTAACACTCACAGTCACTATATTAACACTCACAAAGTCACTATATTAACACTCAAAGTCACTATATTAACACTCACAAAGTCACTGTATTAACACTCACACAGTCACTATATTGACACTCACAAAGTCACTGTATTAACACTCACAAAGTCACTATATTAACACTCACAAAGTCACTATATTAACACTCACACAGTCACTATATTGACACTCACACAGTCACTATATTAACACTCACACAGTCACAATATTAACACTGGCAAAGTCACTATATTAACACTCACACAGTCACTATATTGACACTCACAAAGTCACTATATTAACACTCACACAGTCACTATATTGACACTCACAAAGTGACTATATTAACACTCACAAAGTCACTATATTGACACTCACACAGTCACTATATTAACACTCAAATTCACTATACTAACACTCACAAAGTCACTGTATTAACACTCACACAGTCACTATAATAACACTCACAAAGTCACTATATTAATACTCACACAGTCACTATATTGACACTCACAAAGTCACTATATTAACACTCACAAAGTCACTATATTAACACTCACAAAGTCACTATATCAACACTCACACAGTCACTATATTAACACTGGCAAAGTCCCTATATTAACACTCACACAGTCACTATACTAACAGTCACAAAGTCACTATATTAACACTCACACAGTCACTATATTGACACTCACAAAGTCACTATATTAACACTCACACAGTCACTATATTGACACTCACACAGTCACTATATTAACACTCACACAGTCACAATATTAACACTGGCAAAGTCACTATATTAACACTCACACAGTCACTATATTGACACTCACAAAGTCACTATATTAACACTCACACAGTCACTATATTGACACTCACACAGTCACTATATTAACACTCAAACAGTCACAATATTAACACTGGCAAAGTCACTATATTAACACTCACACAGTCACTATATTGACACTCACAAAGTCACTATATTAACACTCACACAGTCACTATATTGACACTCACAAAGTGACTATATTAACACTCACAAAGTCACTATATTGACAAACACACAGTCACTATATTAACACTCAAAGTCACTATACTAACACTCACAAAGTCACTGTATTAACACTCACACAGTCACTATAATAACACTCACAAAGTCACTATATTAATACTCACACAGTCACTATATTGACACTCACAAAGTCACTATATTAACACTCACAAAGTCACTATATTAACACTCACAAAGTCACTATATTAACACTCACACAGTCACAATATTAACACTCACACAGTCACTATATTAACACTCACAAAGTCACTATATTGACACTCACAAAGTCACAATATTAACACTCACAGTCACTATATTAACACTCACAAAGTCACTATATTAACACTCAAAGTCACTATATTAACACTCACAAAGTCACTGTATTAACACTCACACAGTCACTATATTGACACTCACAAAGTCACTGTATTAACACTCACAAAGTCACTATATTAACACTCACAAAGTCACTATATTAACACTCACACAGTCACTATATTGACACTCACACAGTCACTATATTAACACTCACACAGTCACAATATTAACACTGGCAAAGTCACTATATTAACACTCACACAGTCACTATATTGACACTCACAAAGTCACTATATTAACACTCACACAGTCACTATATTGACACTCACAAAGTGACTATATTAACACTCACAAAGTCACTATATTGACACTCACACAGTCACTATATTAACACTCAAATTCACTATACTAACACTCACAAAGTCACTGTATTAACACTCACACAGTCACTATAATAACACTCACAAAGTCACTATATTAATACTCACACAGTCACTATATTGACACTCACAAAGTCACTATATTAACACTCACAAAGTCACTATATTAACACTCACAAAGTCACTATATTAACACTCACACAGTCACAATATTAACACTCACACAGTCACTATATTAACACTCACAAAGTCACTATATTGACACTCACAAAGTCACAATATTAACACTCACAGTCACTATATTAACACTCACAGTCACTATAATAACACTCACACAGTCACTATATTAACACTCACACAGACACTATATTAATACTCACAAAGTCACAATATTAACACTCACAGTCACTGTATTAACACTCACAAAGTCACAATATTAACACTCACACAGTCACTATATTAACACTCACACAGTCACTATATTAATACTCACAAAGTCACAATATTAACACTCACACAGTCACTATATTAACACTCACAGAATCACTATATTAATACTCACAAAGTCACAATATTAACACTCACAAAGTCACTATATTAACACTCACAAAGTCACAATATTAACACTCACACAGTCACTATATTAACACTCACAAAGTCACTATATTAACACTCACAAAGTCACAATATTAACACTCACACAGTCACTATATTAAAACTCACACAGTCACTATATTAACACTCACAAAGTCACTATATTAACACTCACACAGTCACTATATTAATACTCACAAAGTCACAATATTAACACTCACACAGTCACTATATTAACACTCACACAGTCACTATATTAATACTCACAAAGTCACAATATTAACACTCACAAAGTCACTATATTAACACTCACACAGTCACTATATTAACACTCACACAGTGACTATATTAATACTCACAAAGTCACAATATTAACACTCACAAAGTCACTATATTAACACTCACAAAGTCACAATATTAACACTCACACAGTCACTATATTGACACTCACACAGTCACTATATTAACACTCACACAGTCACTATATTAACACTCACACAGTCACAATATTAACACTCACAAAGTCACTATATTAACACTCACACAGTCACTATGTTAACACTCACAGAGTCACTATATTAACACTCACACAGTCACTATATTAACACTCACAAAGTCACTATATTAACACTCACAAAGTCACTATATTAACACTCACACAGTCACTATATTAACACTGGCAAAGTCACTATATTAACACTCACACAGTCACTATAATAACACTCACAAAGTCACTATATTAACACTCACACAGTCACTATATTGACACTCACAAAGTCACTATATTAACACTCACACAGTCAATATTTTGACACTCACACAGTCACTATATTAACACTCACACAGTCACAATATTAACACTGGCAAAGTCACTATATTAACACTCACACAGTCACTATATTGACACTCACAAAGTCACTATATTAACACTCACACAGTCACTATATTGACACTCACACAGTCACTATATTAACACTCACACAGTCACAATATTAACACTGGCAAAGTCACTATATTAACACTCACACAGTCACTATATTGACACTCACAAAGTCACTATATTAACACTCACACAGTCACTATATTGACACTCACAAAGTGACTATATTAACACTCACAAAGTCACGATATTGACACACACACAGTCACTATATTAACACTCAAAGTCACTATACTAACACTCACAAAGTCACTGTATTAACACTCACACAGTCACTATAATAACACTCACAAAGTCACTATATTAATACTCACACAGTCACTATATTGACACTCACAAAGTCACTATATTAACACTCACAAAGTCACTATATTAACACTCACAAAGTCACTATATTAACACTCACACAGTCACAATATTAACACTCACACAGTCACTATATTAACACTCACAAAGTCACTATATTGACACTCACAAAGTCACAATATTAACACTCACAGTCACTATATTAACACTCACAAAGTCACTATATTAACACTCAAAGTCACTATATTAACACTCACAAAGTCACTGTATTAACACTCACACAGTCACTATATTGACACTCACAAAGTCACTGTATTAACACTCACAAAGTCACTATATTAACACTCACAAAGTCACAATATTAATACTCACAGTCACTATATTAACACTCACACAGTCACTATATTAACACTCACACAGTCACTATATTGACACTCACACAGTCACTATATTAACGCTCACACAGTCACAATATTAACACTGGCAAAGTCACTATATTAACACTCACACAGTCACTATATTGACACTCACAAAGTCACTATATTAACACTCACAAAGTCACTATATTGACACTCACACAGTCACTATATTAACACTCAAAGTCACTATACTAACACTCACAAAGACACTGTATTAACACTCACACAGTCACTATAATAACACTCACAAAGTCACTATATTAATACTCACACAGTCACTATATTGACACTCACACAGTCTCTATATTAACACTCACACAGTCACAATATTAACACTGGCAAAGTCACTATATTAACACTCACACAGTCACTATATTGACACTCACAAAGTCACTATATTAACACTCACACAGTCACTATATTGACACTCACACAGTCACTATATTAACAGTCACACAGTCACAATATTAACACTGGCAAAGTCACTATATTAACACTCACACAGTCACTATATTGACACTCACAAAGTCACTATATTAACACTCACACAGTCACTATATTGACACTCACAAAGTGACTATATTAACACTCACAAAGTCACTATATTGATACTCACACAGTCACTATATTAACACTCAAATTCACTATACTAACACTCACAAAGTCACTGTATTAACACTCACACAGTCACTATAATAACACTCACAAAGTCACTATATTAATACTCACACAGTCACTATATTGACACTCACAAAGTCACTATATTAACACTCACAAAGTCACTATATTAACACTCACAAAGTCACTATATTAACACTCACACAGTCACAATATTAACACTCACACAGTCACTATATTAACACTCACAAAGTCACTATATTGACACTCACAAAGTCACAATATTAACACTCACAGTCACTATATTAACACTCACAGTCACTATAATAACACTCACACAGTCACTATATTAACACTCACACAGACACTATATTAATATTCACAAAGTCACAATATTAACACTCACAGTCACTGTATTAACACTCACAAAGTCACAATATTAACACTCACACAGTCACTATATTAACACTCACACAGTCACTATATTAATACTCACAAAGTCACAATATTAACACTCACACAGTCACTATATTAACACTCACAGAATCACTATATTAATACTCACAAAGTCACAATATTAACACTCACAAAGTCACTATATTAACACTCACAAAGTCACAATATTAACACTCACACAGTCACTATATTAACACTCACAAAGTCACTATATTAACACTCACAAAGTCACAATATTAACACTCACACAGTCACTATATTAAAACTCACACAGTCACTATATTAACACTCACAAAGTCACTATATTAACACTCACACAGTCACTATATTAACACTCACACAGTCACTATATTAATACTCACAAAGTCACAATATTAACACTCACACAGTCACTATATTAACACTCACACAGTCACTATATTAATACTCACAAAGTCACAATATTAACACTCACAAAGTCACTATATTAACACTCACACAGTCACTATATTAACACTCACAGTCACTATATTAATACTCACAAAGTCACAATATTAACACTCACAAAGTCACTATATTAACACTCACAAAGTCACAATATTAACACTCACACAGTCACTATATTAACACTCACACAGTCACTATATTAACACTCACACAGTCACTATATTAACACTCACACAGTCACAATATTAACACTCACAAAGTCACTATATTAACACTCACACAGTCACTATATTGACACTCACACAGTCACTATGTTAACACTCACAGAGTCACTATATTAACACTCACACAGTCACTATATTAACACTCACAAAGTCACTATATTAACACTCACAAAGTCACTATATTAACACTCACACAGTCACTATATTAACACTGGCAAAGTCACTATATTAACACTCACACAGTCACTATAATAACACTCACAAAGTCACTATATTAACACTCACACAGTCACTATATTGACACTCACAAAGTCACTATATTAACACTCACACAGTCACTATATTGACACTCACACAGTCACTATATTAACACTCACACAGTCACAATATTAACACTGGCAAAGTCACTATATTAACACTCACACAGTCACTATATTGACAGTCACAAAGTCACTATATTAACACTCACACAGTCACTATATTGACACTCACACAGTCACTATATTAACACTCACACAGTCACAATATTAACACTGGCAAAGTCACTATATTAACACTCACACAGTCACTATATTGACACTCACAAAGTCACTATATTAACACTCACACAGTCACTATATTGACACTCACAAAGTGACTATATTAACACTCACAAAGTCACTATATTGACACACACACAGTCACTATATTAACACTCAAAGTGACTATACTAACACTCACAAAGTCACTGTATTAACACTCACACAGTCACTATAATAACACTCACAAAGTCACTATATTAATACTCACACAGTCACTATATTGACACTCACAAAGTCACTATATTAACACTCACAAAGTCACTATATTAACACTCACAAAGTCACTATATTAACACTCACACAGTCACAATATTAACAGTCACACAGTCACTATATTAACACTCACAAAGTCACTATATTGACACTCACAAAGTCACAATATTAACACTCACAGTCACTATATTAACACTCACAAAGTCACTATATTAACACTCAAAGTCACTATATTAACACTCACAAAGTCACTGTATTAACACTCACACAGTCACTATATTGACACTCACAAAGTCACTGTATTAACACTCACAAAGTCACTATATTAACACTCACAAAGTCACAATATTAACACTCACAGTCACTATATTAACACTCACACAGTCACTATATTAACACTCACACAGTCACTATATTGACACTCACACAGTCACTATATTAACACTCACACAGTCACAATATTAACACTGGCAAAGTCACTATATTAACACTCACACAGTCACTATATTGACACTCACAAAGTCACTATATTAACACTCACAAAGTCACTATATTGACACTCACACAGTCACTATATTAACACTCAAAGTCACTATACTAACACTCACAAAGTCACTGTATTAACACTCACACAGTCACTATAATAACACTCACAAAGTCACTATATTAATACTCACACAGTCACTATATTGACACTCACACAGTCACTATATTAACACTCACACAGTCACAATATTAACACTGGCAAAGTCACTATATTAACACTCACACAATCACTATATCGACACTCACAAAGTCACTATATTAACACTCACACAGTCACTATATTGACACTCACACAGTCACTATATTAACACTCACACAGTCACAATATTAACACTGGCAAAGTCATTATATTAACACTCACACAGTCACTATATTGACACTCACAAAGTCACTATATTAACACTCACACAGTCACTATATTGACACTCACAAAGTGACTATATTAACACTCACAAAGTCACTATATTGACACTCACACAGTCACTATATTAACACTCAAATTCACTATACTAACACTCACAAAGTCACTGTATTAACACTCACACAGTCACTATAATAACACTCACAAAGTCACTATATTAATACTCACAGTCACTATATTGACACTCACAAAGTCACTATATTAACACTCACAAAGTCACTATATTAACACTCACACAGTCACAATATTAACACTCACACAGTCACTATATTAACACTCACAAAGTCACTATATTGACACTCACAAAGTCACAATATTAACACTCACAGACACTATATTAATACTCACAAAGTCACAATATTAACACTCACAGTCACTGTATTAACACTCACAAAGTCACAATATTAACACTCACACAGTCACTATATTAACACTCACACAGTCACTATATTAATACTCACAAAGTCACAATATTAACACTCACACAGTCACTATATTAACACTCACACACTCACTATATTAATACTCACAAAGTCACAATATTAACACTCACAAAGTCACTATATTAACACTCACAAAGTCACAATATTAACACTCACACAGTCACTATATTAACACTCACAAAGTCACTATATTAACACTCACAGAATCACTATATTAATACTCACAAAGTCACAATATTAACACTCACAAAGTCACTATATTAACACTCACAAAGTCACAATATTAACACTCACACAGTCACTATATTAACACTCACAAAGTCACTATATTAACACTCACAAAGTCACAATATTAACACTCACACAGTCACTATATTAAAACTCACACAGTCACTATATTAACACTCACAAAGTCACTATATTAACACTCACACAGTCACTATATTAACACTCACACAGTCACTATATTAATACTCACAAAGTCACAATATTAACACTCACACAGTCACTATATTAACACTCACACAGTCACTATATTAATACTCACAAAGTCACAATATTAACACTCACAAAGTCACTATATTAACACTCACACAGTCACTATATTAACACTCACACAGTCACTATATTAATACTCACAAAGTCACAATATTAACACTCACAAAGTCACTATATTAACACTCACAAAGTCACAATATTAACACTCACACAGTCACTATATTAACACTCACACAGTCACTATATTAACACTCACACAGTCACTATATTAACACTCACACAGTCACAATATTAACACTCACAAAGTCACTATATTAACACTCACACAGTCACTATATTGACACTCACACAGTCACTATGTTAACACTCACAGAGTCACTATATTAACACTCACACAGTCACTATATTAACACTCACAAAGTCACTATATTAACACTCACAAAGTCACTATATTAACACTCACACAGTCACTATATTAACACTGGCAAAGTCACTATATTAACACTCACACAGTCACTATAATAACACTCACAAAGTCACTATATTAACACTCACACAGTCACTATATTGACACTCACAAAGTCACTATATTAACACTCACACAGTCACTATATTGACACTCACACAGTCACTATATTAACACTCACACAGTCACAATATTAACACTGGCAAAGTCACTATATTAACACTCACACAGTCACTATATTGACAGTCACAAAGTCACTATATTAACACTCACACAGTCACTATATTGACACTCACACAGTCACTATATTAACACTCACACAGTCACAATATTAACACTGGCAAAGTCACTATATTAACACTCACACAGTCACTATATTGACACTCACAAAGTCACTATATTAACACTCACACAGTCACTTTATTGACACTCACAAAGTGACTATATTAACACTCACAAAGTCACTATATTGAGACACACACAGTCACTATATTAACACTCACAAAGTCACAATATTAACACTCACACAGTCACTATATTAACACTCACACAGTCACTATATTAACACTCACACAGTCACTATATTAACACTCACACAGTCACTATATTAACACTCACACAGTCACTATATTAACACTCACACAGTCACTATATTAACACTCACACAGTCACAATATTAACACTCACAAAGTCACTATATTAACACTCACACAGTCACTATATTGACACTCACACAGTCACTATGTTAACACTCACAGAGTCACTATATTAACACTCACACAGTCACTATATTAACACTCACAAAGTCACTATATTAACACTCACAAAGTCACTATATTAACACTCACACAGTCACTATATTAACACTGGCAAAGTCACTATATTAACACTCACACAGTCACTATAATAACACTCACAAAGTCACTATATTAACACTCACACAGTCACTATATTGACACTCACAAAGTCACTATATTAACACTCACACAGTCACTATATTGACACTCACACAGTCACTATATTAACACTCACACAGTCACAATATTAACACTGGCAAAGTCACTATATTAACACTCACACAGTCACTATATTGACAGTCACAAAGTCACTATATTAACACTCACACAGTCACTATATTGACACTCACACAGTCACTATATTAACACTCACACAGTCACAATATTAACACTGGCAAAGTCACTATATTAACACTCACACAGTCACTATATTGACACTCACAAAGTCACTATATTAACACTCACACAGTCACTATATTGACACTCACAAAGTGACTATATTAACACTCACAAAGTCACTATATTGAGACACACACAGTCACTATATTAACACTCAAAGTCACTATACTAACACTCACAAGGTCACTGTATTAACACTCACACAGTCACTATAATAACACTCACAAAGTCACTATATTAATACTCACACAGTCACTATATTAACACTCACAAAGTCACTATATTAACACTCACAAAGTCACTATATTAACACTCACACAGTCACAATATTAACACTCACACAGTCACTATATTAACACTCACAAAGTCACTATATTGACACTCACAAAGTCACAATATTAACACTCACAGTCACTATATTAACACTCACAAAGTCACTATATTAACACTCAAAGTCACTATATTAACACTCACAAAGTCACTGTATTAACACTCACACAGTCACTATATTGACACTCACAAAGTCACTGTATTAACACTCACAAAGTCACTATATTAACACTCACAAAGTCACAATATTAACACTCACAGTCACTATATTAACACTCACACAGTCACTATATTAACACTCACACAGTCACTATATTGACACTCACACAGTCACTATATTAACACTCACACAGTCACAATATTAACACTGGCAAAGTCACTATATTAACACTCACACAGTCACTATATTGACACTCACAAAGTCACTATATTAACACTCACAAAGTCACTATATTGACACTCACACAGTCACTATATTAACACTCAAAGTCACTATACTAACACTCACAAAGTCACTGTATTAACACTCACACAGTCACTATAATAACACTCACAAAGTCACTATATTAATACTCACACAGTCACTATATTGACACTCACACAGTCACTATATTAACACTCACACAGTCACAATATTAACACTGGCAAAGTCACTATATTAACACTCACACAGTCACTTTATTGACACTCACAAAGTCACTATATTAACACTCACACAGTCACTATATTGACACTCACACAGTCACTATATTAACACTCACACAGTCACAATATTAACACTGGCAAAGTCACTATATTAACACTCACACAGTCACTATATTGACACTCACAAAGTCACTATATTAACACTCACACAGTCACTATATTGACACTCACAAAGTGACTATATTAACACTCACAAAGTCACTATATTGACACTCACACAGTCACTATATTAACACTCAAATTCACTATACTAACACTCACAAAGTCACTGTATTAACACTCACACAGTCACTATAATAACACTCACAAAGTCACTATATTAATACTCACACAGTCACTATATTAACACTCACAAAGTCACTATATTGACACTCACAAAGTCACAATATTAACACTCACAGTCACTATATTAACACTCACAAAGTCACTATATTAACACTCAAAGTCACTATATTAACACTCACAAAGTCACTGTATTAACACTCACACAGTCACTATATTGACACTCACAAAGTCACTGTATTAACACTCACAAAGTCACTATATTAACACTCACAAAGTCACAATATTAACACTCACAGTCACTATATTAACACTCACACAGTCACTATATTAACACTCACACAGTCACTATATTGACACTCACAAAGTCACTATATTAACACTCACAAAGTCACTATATTGACACTCACACAGTCACTATATTAACACTCACAAAGTCACTATATTGACACTCACACAGTCACTATATTAACACTCACAAAGTCACTATATTAAAACTCACAGAGTCACTATATTAATACTCACAAAGTCACAATATTAACACTCACAAAGTCACACTATTAACTCTCACAAAATCACTATATTAACACTCACACAGTCACTATATTAACACTCACAAAGTCACTATATTAACACTCACACAGTCACAATATTAACACTCACACAGTCACTATATTATCACTCACAAAGTCACTATATTGACACTCACAAAGTCACAATATTAACACTCACAGTCACTATATTAACACTCACAAAGTCACTGTATTAACACTCACACAGTCACTATATTGACACTCACACAGTCACTATATTAACACTCACACAGTCACTATATTGACACTCACAAAGTCACTATATTAACACTCACAAAGTCACTATATTGACACTCACACAGTCACTATATTAACACTCACAAAGTCACTATATTGACACTCACACAGTCACTATATTAACACTCACAAAGTCACTATATTGACACTCACACAGTCACTATATTAACACTCACAAAGTCACTATATTAAAACTCACAGAGTCACTATATTAATACTCACAAAGTCACAATATTAACACTCACAAAGTCACACTATTAACTCTCACAAAATCACTATATTAACACTCACACAGTCACTATATTAACACTCACAAAGTCACTATATTAACACTCACACAGTCACAATATTAACACTCACACAGTCACTATATTATCACTCACAAAGTCACTATATTGACACTCACAAAGTCACAATATTAACACTCACAGTCACTATATTAACACTCACAAAGTCACTGTATTAACACTCACACAGTCACTATATTGACACTCACACAGTCACTATATTAACACTCACACAGTCACTATATTGACACTCACAAAGTCACAATATTAACACTCACAGTCACTATATTAACACTCACACAGTCACTATATTAACACTCACACAGTCACTATATTGACACTCACAAAGTCACTATATTAACACTCACAAAGTCACTATATTGACACTCACACAGTCACTATATTAACACTCACAAAGTCACTATATTGACACTCACACAGTCACTATATTAACACTCACAAAGTCACTATATTAAAACTCACAGAGTCACTATATTAATACTCACAAAGTCACAATATTAACACTCACAAAGTCACACTATTAACTCTCACAAAATCACTATATTAACACTCACACAGTCACTATATTAACACTCACAAAGTCACTATATTAACACTCACACAGTCACAATATTAACACTCACACAGTCACTATATTATCACTCACAAAGTCACTATATTGACACTCACAAAGTCACAATATTAACACTCACAGTCACTATATTAACACTCACAAAGTCACTGTATTAACACTCACACAGTCACTATATTGACACTCACACAGTCACTATATTAACACTCACACAGTCACTATATTGACACTCACAAAGTCACTATATTAACACTCACAAAGTCACTATATTGACACTCACACAGTCACTATATTAACACTCACAAAGTCACTATATTGACACTCACACAGTCACTATATTAACACTCACAAAGTCACTATATTGACACTCACAAAGTCACTATATTAACACTCACAAAGTCACTATATTAACACTCACAAAGTCACTATATCAACACTCACAAAGTCAGTATATTAACACTCACAAAGTCACTATATTAAAACTCACAGAGTCACTATATTAATACTCACAAAGTCACAATATTAACACTCACAAAGTCACACTATTAACTCTCACAAAATCACTATATTAACACTCACACAGTCACTATATTAACACTCACAAAGTCACTATATTAACACTCACAAAGACACTATATTAACACTCACAAAGTCACAATATTAACACTCACAGTCACTATATTAACACTCACACAGTCACTATATTAACACTCACAAAGTCACTATGTTAACACTCACAGAGTCACTATATTAACACTCACACAGTCACTATATTAACACTCACAAAGTCACTATATTAACACTCACACAGTCACTATATTAACACGCACACAGTCTCTATATTAACACTCACACAGTCACTATATTAACACTCACACAGTCACTATATTAACACTCACAAAGTCACAATATTAACACTCACAGTCACTATATTAACAGTCACAGTCACTATAATAACACTCACACAGTCACTATATTAACACTCACACAGACACTATATTAATACTCACAAAGTCACAATATTAACACTCACAGTCACTGTATTAACACTCACAAAGTCACAATATTAACACTCACACAGTCACTATATTAACACTCACACAGTCACTATATTAATACTCACAAAGTCACAATATTAACACTCACACAGTCACTATATTAACACTCACACACTCACTATATTAATACTCACAAAGTCACAATATTAACACTCACAAAGTCACTATATTAACACTCACAAAGTCACAATATTAACACTCACACAGTCACTATATTAACACTCACAAAGTCACTATATTAACACTCACAAAGTCACAATATTAACACTCACAGTCACTATATTAAAACTCACACAGTCACTATATTAACACTCACAAAGTCACTATATTAACACTCACACAGTCACTATATTAACACTCACACAGTCACTATATTAATACTCACAAAGTCACAATATTAACACTCACAGTCACTATATTAACACTCACACAGTCACTATATTAATACTCACAAAGTCACAATATTAACACTCACAAAGTCACTATATTAACACTCACACAGTCACTATATTAACACTCACACAGTCACTATATTAATACTCACAAAGTCACAATATTAACACTCACAAAGTCACTATATTAACACTCACAAAGTCACAATATTAACACTTACACAGTCACTATATTAACACTCACACAGTCACTATATTAACACTCACACAGTCACTATATTAACACTCACAAAGTCACAATATCAACACTCACACAGTCACTATATTAACACTCACAAAGTCACTATATTAACACTCACAAAGTCACTATGTTAACACTCACACAGTCACTATATTGACACTCATACAGTCACAATATTAACACTCACACAGTCACTATATTAACACTCACAAAGTCACTATATTAACACTCACAAAGTCACTATATTGACACTCACACAGTCACTATATTAACACTCACACAGTCACTGTATTAACACTCACAAAGTCACTATATTAACACTCACAAAGTCACTATATTAACACTCACACAGTCACTATATTGACACTCACAAAGTCACTATATTAACACTCACAAAGTCACTATATTAACACTCACACAGTCACTATATTAACACTCACACAGTCACTATATTAACACTCACACAGTCACTATATTAACACTCACAAAGTCACTATATTAACACTCACAAAGTCACTATATTAACACTCACAAAGTCAGTATATTGACACTCACACAGTCACTATATTAACACTCACACAGTTACTGTATTAACACTCACAAAGTCACTATATTAACACTCACACAGTCACTATATTGACACTCATAAAGTCACTATATTAACACTCACAAAGTCACTATATTGACACTCACACAGTCACTATATTAACACTCAAAGTCACTATACTAACACTCACAAAGTCACTGTATTAACACTCACACAGTCACTATATTAACACTCACACAGTCACTATATTGACACTCATAAAGTCACTATATTAACACTCACAAAGTCACTATATTGACACTCACACAGTCACTATATTAACACTCAAAGTCACTATACTAACACTCACAAAGTCACTCTATTAATACTCACACAGTCACTATATTGACACTCACAAAGTCACTATATTAACACTCACACAGTCACAATATTAACACTCACAAAGTCAGTATATTAACACTCACAAAGTCACTGTATTAACACACACACAGTCACTATATTAACAATCAGAGTCACTATATTAACACTCACACAGTTACTATATTAACACTCACACAGTCACTATATTAACACTCAGAGTCACTATATTAACACTCACAAAGTCAGTATATTAACTCTCACAAAGTCACAATATTAACACTCACACAGTCACTATATTAACTCTCACACAGTCACTATATTGACACTCACAAAGTCACTATATTAACACTCACACAGTCACAATATTAACACTCACACAGTCACTATATTAACTCTCACAAAGTCACTGTATTAACACTCACAAAGTCACAATATTAACACTTACACAGTCACTATATTAACACTCACAAAGTCTTCTCCACGGAGCAAAGCAACAGAATCTCCAGAAACGTGACATCTGAGTGATCATCTGGAGCTTCTAGAATAGAGACTTGGCAACCACAGCTGAGTGATTTTGAACAATAGTAATGGGTAAGTTGACCCAGGATCTGTTCAGCAAATCCTCCAGAGCCCATCTCTCAAAGCAATTGCTAGATTTTGATATTTCATTTCCTCTATTCTCAGGTTTTCTGGGCATAAAATGCAAACTGCCTTCCCCAGTAACACAGGTCACATGGTGGCACCGGGAATGTGCTGGAGGCTGTTGTTGTTCACGGTATTTGCAACTCAGAACAACAATCTTTAAAACAACGTGGTGTATAGTGTGAAGACAATTCATCGCCAGCAGAGAGAGCGGAGTAAAATACTGGGGCAAAGTGAGGGAATGAGGAGGGATTAGCAGAACTTGTGAGAGTCTGACAAAGGAATTTACTCATTTCTTTCTGGTTAACAGAGGTGGAATCTCAACAAGAGCTGAACATTCTCTCTGCAATTGCAATGCCTGCTGTTTAGATCTTTCTTTCTTTAATCCTTCAGTCCTCAAAAAAGTTTTTAACTTTCAGAATGAAGGCCCCACTCCAGAAACGTTACGCTGGTGTTTCTCCAGCCAGAATCTTCACACCCCCAGCATCCTGAGCCATGGGATCATGGGACTCCCGAGATGTCTACTGAGTACCCACATGGCCTGCTTGCCCTCTCTGCAACTTCAGAACCCTCACTTTCTTAGTTCAGTCCCTCAGTTGAAGCCTCTTACATTTTGAATGGTGTCCAGCATAGATCTCCCGCCATTCCAGGGTTTGGTAGACTTCCTCATGCAGTTCAGGCTTGCCATGCTGTGCCACTTCCGATCCTCGAGCTTCCTATGAAAGGCCCCGGCCAGTAACAAGACACTGTCATAAAGGTAAAGATTGGACGTCTGCGGAGAGAGAGATCATTGTTACTTTTACTGAGAAGAAACGGATTTCAGCCATTTCCACCCTGAAGGTATTCACTTGTTACTTAATGTATTGACAGTCATCACAGGGAGCAAGAGCAACACATTCTTCATTGCACTGATGAAATATCCCTGTATTGTCACATTGCCCTCTAACTGAAACCCCCATTATATTGCTGAGAAGCGACAGAATGCTGGTCATTATATCCAGGACCAGACACTTTGTCAGTCACACCGTCCACTCCCTGAGGCAGCGATATTATCTCTGCTCAACTGCTCACAACTCTCAGAGTTAGGGGTTGACAGCTCAGCAAAAGGGGGGGGGGGTGTGAGCCATGGTGCCCAATGTTGGGTGAAGGGGGTGTGTGTGAGCCATGGTGCCCAATGTTGGGTGAAGGGGGTGTGTGGGGGCCATGGTGCCCAATGTTGGGTGAAGGGGGGGGTGTGTGGGCCATGGTGCCCAGTGTTGGGTGAAGGGGGTGTGTGTGGGCCATGGTGCCCAATGTTGGGTGAAGGGGGTGTGTGTGAGCCATGGTGCCCAATGTTGGGTGAAGGGGGTGTGTGTGGGCCATGGTGCCCAGTGTTGGGTGAAGGGGGTGTGTGTGGGCCATGGTGCCCAGTGTTGGGTGAAGGGGGTGTGTGTGGGCCATGGTGCCCAGTGTTGGGTGAAGGGGGCGTGTGTGAGCCATGGTGCCCAGTGTTGGGTGAAGGGTGTGTGTGTGGGCCATGGTTCCCAGTGTTGGGTGAAGGGGGTGTGTGGGGGCCATGGTGCCCAATGTTGGATGAAGGGGGTGTGTGGGGGCCATGGTGCCCAGTGTTGGGTGAAGGGGGTGTGTGTGGGCCATGGATCCCAGTGTTGGGTGAACGGTGTGTGTGTGGGCCATGGTACCCAGTGTTGGGTGAAGGGGGGTGTGTGTCATGGTGCCCAGTGTTGGGTGAAGGGGGTGTGTGTGGGCCATGGATCCCAGTGTTGGGTGAACGGTGTGTGTGTGGGCCATGGTACCCAGTGTTGGGTGAAGGGGGTGTGTGGGGGCCATGGTGCCCAATGTTGGGTGAAGGGGGTGTGTGGGGGCCATGGTGCCCAGTGCTGGGTGAAGGGTGGGGTGGGCCATGGTGCCCAGTGTTGAGTGAAGGGGGGGGGTGTGGGCCATGGAGCCCAGTGTTGGGCGAAGGGGGTGTGTGTGGCCCATGGTGCCCAGTGTTGGGTGAAGGGGGTGTGTGTGGGCCATGGAGCCCAGTGTTGGGTGAAGGGGGTGTGTGTGGGCCATGGCGCCCAGTGTTGGGTGAAGGGGGGGGTGGGTCATGGTGCCCAGTGTTGGGTGAACGGGGTGTGTGTGGGCCATGGAGCCCAGTGTTGGGTGAAGGCGATGTGTGTGGGCCATGGTGCCCAGTGTTGGGTGAAGGGGGGATGTGTGGGACATGGTACCCAGTGTTGGGTGAAGGGGGTGTGTGGGGGCCATGGTGCCCAGTGTTGGGTGAAGGGGGTGTGTGTGGGCCATGGTGCCCAGTGCTGGGTGAAGGGTGTGTGTGGGCCATGGTGCCCAGTGTTGGGTGAAGGAGGTGTGTGGGGGCCATGGTGCCCAGTGTTGGGTGAAGGGGGTGTGTGTGGGCCATGGAGCCCAGTGTTGGGTGAAGGGGGTGTATGTGGGCCATGGTGCCCAGTGTTGGGTTAAGGGGGTGTGTGTGGGCCATGGAGCCCAGTGTTGGGTGAAGGGGGTGTGTGTGGGCCATGGTGCCCAGTGTTGGGTGAAGGGGGTGTGTGTGGGCCATGGAGCCCAGTGTTGGGTGAAGGGGGGGGTGTGTCATGGTGCCCAGTGTTGGGTGAAGGGGGTGTGTGTGGGCCATGGAGCCCAGTGTTGGGTGAAGGGGGTGTGTGTGGGCCATGGTGCCCAGTGTTGGGTGAAGGGGGTGTGTGTGGGCCATGGTGCCAGTGTTGGGTGAAGGGGGTGTGTGGGGGCCATTGTGCCCAGTGTTGGGTGAAGGGGGTGTGTGTGGGCCATGGAGCACAGTGTTGGGTGAAGGGGGGCATGGTGCCCAGTGTTGAGTGAAGGGTGTGTGTGTGGGCCATCGTACCCGGTGTTGGGTGAAGGTGATGTGTGTGGGCGATGGTGCCCAGTGTTGGATGAAGGGAGTGTGTGGGGGCCATGGTGCCCAGTGTTGGATGTAGGGGGGGCGTGTGGGCTACGGTGCCCGGTGTTGGATGAAGGGAGTGTGTGTGGGCCACGGCGCCCAGTGTTGGATGAAGGGTGTGTGTGTGGGCCATGGTGCCCAGTGTTGGATGAAGGGAGTGTGTGGGGGCCATGGTGCCCAGTGTTGGGTGAAGAGGGTGTGTGGGGGCCATGGTGCCCAGTGTTGGGTGAAGGGGGTGTGTGGGGGCCATGGTGCCCAGTGTTGGGTGAAGGGGGTGTGTGGGGGCCATGCTGCCCAGTGTTGGGTGAAGGCAATGTGTGTGGGCCATGGTGCCCAGTGTTGAATGAAGGGGGTGTGTGGGGCCATGGTGCCCAGTGTTGGATGAAGATAGTGTGTGGGGGCCATGGTGCCCAGTGTTGGATGAAGGGTGTGTGTGGGGGCCACGGTGCCCAGTGTTGGATGAAGGGTGTGTGTGGGGGCCATGGTGCCCAGTGTTGGATGAAGGGTGTGTGTGGGGGCCATGGTGCCCAGTGTTGGATGAAGGGTGTGTGTGTGGGCCATGGTGTCCAGTGTTGGATGAAGGGAGTGTGTGGGGGCCATGGTGCCCAGTGTTGGGTGAAGAGGGTGTGTGGGGGCCATGGTGCCCAGTGTTGGGTGAAGGGGGTGTGTGGGGGCCATGGTGCCCGCGTTGGGTGAAGGGGGTGTGTGGGGGCCATGGTGCCCAGTGTTGGGTGAAGGCGATGTGTGTGGGCCATGGTGCCCAGTGTTGAATGAAGGGGGTGTGTGGGGCCATGGTGCCCAGTGTTGGGTGAAGGGGGGGGGTGTGTGGGCCATGGTGCCCAGTGTTGGGTGAAGGGGGTGTGTGGGCCATGGAGCCCAGTGTTGGGTGAAGGGGGGGCATGGTGCCCAGTGTTGAGTGAAGGGTGTGTGTGTGGGCCATGTGCCCAGTGTTGGATGAAGGGTGTGTGTGGGGGCCATGGTGCCCAGTGTTGGATGAAGGGTGTGTGTGGGGGCCATGGTGCCCAGTGTTGAGTGAAGTGTGTGTGTGGGGGCCATGGTGCCCAGTGTTGGATGAAGGGTATGTGTGTTGGCCATGGTGCCCGGTGTTGGATGAAGGGTGTGTGTGTGGGCCATGGTGCCCGGTGTTGGGTGAAGGGAAGTGTGTGTGGGCCATGGTGCCCAGTGTTGGATGAAGGGTGTGTGTGGGGGCCATGGTGCCCAGTGTTGGGTGAAGGGGGTGTGTGGGGGCCATGGTGCCCAGTGTTGAGTGAAGTGTGTGTGTGGGGGCCATGGTGCCCAGTGTTGAGTGAAGTGTGTGTGTGGGGGCCATGGTGCCCGGTGTTGGGTGAAGGGGGTGTGTGGGGGCCATGGTGCCCAGTGTTGGGTGAAGGGGACGTGTGTGGGCCGTGGTGCCCAGTGTTGAATGAAGGGGGGGGCCATGGTGCCCAGTGTTGGGTGAAGGGGGGGGGCATGGTGCCCAGTGTTGGGTGAAGGGGGGGCCATGGTGCCCAGTGTTGGATGAAGGGGACGTGTGTGTGGGCCGTGGAGCCCAGTGTTGGGTGAAGGGGGTGTGTGTGGGCCATGGTGCCCAGTGTTGGGTGAAGGGGGTGTGTGTGGGCCATGGAGCCCAGTGTTGGGTGAAGGGGGGTGTGTGTCATGGTGCCCAGTGTTGGGTGAAGGGGGTGTGTGTGGGCCATGGAGCCCAGTGTTGGGTGAAGGGGGTGTGTGTGGGCCATGGTGCCCAGTGTTGGGTGAAGGGGGTGTGTGTGGGCCATGATGCCAGTGTTGGGTGAAGGGGGTGTGTGGGGGCCATTGTGCCCAGTGTTGGGTGAAGGGGGTGTGTGTGGGCCATGGAGCACAGTGTTGGGTGAAGGGGGGGCATGGTGCCCAGTGTTGAGTGAAGGGTGTGTGTGTGGGCCATCGTACCCGGTGTTGGGTGAAGGTGATGTGTGTGGGCGATGGTGCCCAGTGTTGGATGAAGGGAGTGTGTGGGGGCCATGGTGCCCAGTGTTGGATGTAGGGGGGGCGTGTGGGCTACGGTGCCCGGTGTTGGATGAAGGGAGTGTGTGTGGGCCACGGCGCCCAGTGTTGGATGAAGGGTGTGTGTGTGGGCCATGGTGCCCAGTGTTGGATGAAGGGAGTGTGTGGGGGCCATGGTGCCCAGTGTTGGGTGAAGAGGGTGTGTGGGGGCCATGGTGCCCAGTGTTGGGTGAAGGGGGTGTGTGGGGGCCATGGTGCCCAGTGTTGGGTGAAGGGGGTGTGTGGGGGCCATGCTGCCCAGTGTTGGGTGAAGGCAATGTGTGTGGGCCATGGTGCCCAGTGTTGAATGAAGGGGGTGTGTGGGGCCATGGTGCCCAGTGTTGGATGAAGGGAGTGTGTGGGGGCCATGGTGCCCAGTGTTGGATGAAGGGTGTGTGTGGGGGCCACGGTGCCCAGTGTTGGATGAAGGGTGTGTGTGGGGGCCATGGTGCCCAGTGTTGGATGAAGGGTGTGTGTGGGGGCCATGGTGCCCAGTGTTGGATGAAGGGTGTGTGTGTGGGCCATGGTGTCCAGTGTTGGATGAAGGGAGTGTGTGGGGGCCATGGTGCCCAGTGTTGGGTGAAGAGGGTGTGTGGGGGCCATGGTGCCCAGTGTTGGGTGAAGGGGGTGTGTGGGGGCCATGGTGCCCGCGTTGGGTGAAGGGGGTGTGTGGGGGCCATGGTGCCCAGTGTTGGGTGAAGGCGATGTGTGTGGGCCATGGTGCCCAGTGTTGAATGAAGGGGGTGTGTGGGGCCATGGTGCCCAGTGTTGGGTGAAGGGGGGGGGTGTGTGGGCCATGGTGCCCAGTGTTGGGTGAAGGGGGTGTGTGGGCCATGGAGCCCAGTGTTGGGTGAAGGGGGGGCATGGTGCCCAGTGTTGAGTGAAGGGTGTGTGTGTGGGCCATGTGCCCAGTGTTGGATGAAGGGTGTGTGTGGGGGCCATGGTGCCCAGTGTTGGATGAAGGGTGTGTGTGGGGGCCATGGTGCCCAGTGTTGAGTGAAGTGTGTGTGTGGGGGCCATGGTGCCCAGTGTTGGATGAAGGGTATGTGTGTTGGCCATGGTGCCCGGTGTTGGATGAAGGGTGTGTGTGTGGGCCATGGTGCCCGGTGTTGGGTGAAGGGAAGTGTGTGTGGGCCATGGTGCCCAGTGTTGGATGAAGGGTGTGTGTGGGGGCCATGGTGCCCAGTGTTGGGTGAAGGGGGTGTGTGGGGGCCATGGTGCCCAGTGTTGAGTGAAGTGTGTGTGTGGGGGCCATGGTGCCCAGTGTTGAGTGAAGTGTGTGTGTGGGGGCCATGGTGCCCGGTGTTGGGTGAAGGGGGTGTGTGGGGGCCATGGTGCCCAGTGTTGGGTGAAGGGGACGTGTGTGGGCCGTGGTGCCCAGTGTTGAATGAAGGGGGGGGCCATGGTGCCCAGTGTTGGGTGAAGGGGGGGGGCATGGTGCCCAGTGTTGGGTGAAGGGGGGGCCATGGTGCCCAGTGTTGGATGAAGGGGACGTGTGTGTGGGCCGTGGTGCCCAGTGTTGAATGAAGGGGGGGGGCCATGGTGCCCAGTGTTGGGTGAAAGGGAGGGGTGTGGGCCATGGAGCCCAGTGTTGGGCGAAGGGGGGGCATGGTGCCCAGTGTTGAGTGAAGGGTGTGTGTGGGGGCCATGTGCCCAGTGTTGGATGAAGGGTGTGTGTGGGGGCCATGGTGCCCAGTGTTGGATGAAGGGGGGGGGTGTGGGCCATGGTGCCCAGTGTTGGATGAAGGGGGGGGGGGTGTGGGCCATGGTGCCCAGTGTTGAGTGAAGGGTGTGTGTGGGGGCCATGTGCCCAGTGTTGGATGAAGGGTGTGTGTGGGGGCCATGGTGCCCAGTGTTGGGTGAAGGGGGGGGTGTGGGCCATGGTGCCCAGTGTTGGATGAAGGGTGCGTGTGGGGGCCATGGTGCCCAGTGTTGGGTGAAGGGGGGGGGTGTGGAGGCCATGGTGCCCAGTGTTGAGTGAAGTGTGTGTGTGGGGGCCATGGTGCCCGGTGTTGGGTGAAGGGGGTGTGTGGGGGCCATGGTGCCCAGTGTTGGATGAAGGGTGTGTGTGTTGGCCATGGTGCCCAGTGTTGGGTGAAGGGGGTGTGTGGGGGCCATGGTGCCCAGTGTTGAGTGAAGTGTGTGTGTGGGGGCCATGGTGCCCGGTGTTGGGTGAAGGGGGTGTGTGGGGGCCATGGTGCCCAGTGTTGGGTGAAGGGGACGTGTGTGGGCCGTGGTGCCCAGTGTTGAATGAACGGGGGGGCCATGGTGCCCAGTGTTGGGTGAAGGGGGGGGGGGCCTTTGTGCCCAGTGTTGAATGAAGGGGGGGGGGCCATGGTGCCCAGTGTTGGGTGAAGGGAGGGGGCATGGTGCCCAGTGTTGGGTGAAGGGAGGGGGCATGGTGCCCAGTGTTGGGTGAAGGGGACGTGTGTATGGGCCGTGGTGCCCAGTGTTGAATGAAGGGGGGGGCCATGGTGCCCAGTGTTGGGTGAAGAGGGGGGGGCCATGGGGCCCAGTGTTGGGTGAAGGGGGGGGGCGGTGGGGGCCATGGTGCCCAGTGTTGGGTGAAGGGGGGGGGCCATGGTGCCCAGTGTTGGGTGAAGGGGACGTGTGTGGGCCGTGGTGCCCAGTGTTGAATGAAGGGGGGGCCATGGTGCCCAGTGTTGGGTGAAGGGGGGGGCATGGTGCCCAGTGTTGGGTGAAGGGGGGGGCCATGGTGCCCAGTGTTGGATGAAGGGGGGGGGGTGGTGGGCCATGGTGCCCAGTGTTGAATGAAGGGGGGGGGCCATGGTGCCCAGTGTTGGGTGAAAGGGAGGGGTGTGGGCCATGGAGCCCAGTGTTGGGCGAAGGGGGGGCATGGTGCCCAGTGTTGAGTGAAGGGTGTGTGTGGGGGCCATGTGCCCAGTGTTGGATGAAGGGTGTGTATGGGGGCCATGGTGCCCAGTGTTGGATGAAGGGGGGGGGTGTGGGCCATGGTGCCCAGTGTTGGATGAAGGGGGGGGGTGTGGGCCATGGTGCCCAGTGTTGAGTGAAGGGTGTGTGTGGGGGCAATGTGCCCAGTGTTGGATGAAGGGTGTGTGTGGGGGCCATGGTGCCCAGTGTTGGGTGAAGGGGGGGTGTGTGGGCCATGGTGCCCAGTGTTGGATGAATGGTGCGTGTGGGGGCCATGGTGCCCAGTGTTGGGTGAAGGGGGGGGGGTGTGGGGGCCATGGTGCCCAGTGTTGAGTGAAGTGTGTGTGTGGGGGCCATGGTGCCCAGTGTTGGATGAAGGGTGTGTGTGTTGGCCATGGTGCCCAGTGTTGGGTGAAGGGGGGGTGTGTGGGCCATGGTGCCCAGTGTTGGATGAATGGTGCGTGTGGGGGCCATGGTGCCCAGTGTTGGGTGAAGGGGGGGGTGTGGGGGCCATGGTGCCCAGTGTTGAGTGAAGTGTGTGTGTGGGGGCCATGGTGCCCAGTGTTGGATGAATGGTGCGTGTGGGGGCCATGGTGCCCAGTGTTGGGTGAAGGGGGGGTGTGTGGGCCATGGTGCCCAGTGTTGGATGAATGGTGCGTGTGGGGGCCATGGTGCCCAGTGTTGGGTGAAGGGGGGGGTGTGGGGGCCATGGTGCCCAGTGTTGGGTGAAGGGGTTGTGTGGGGGCCATGGTGCCCAGTGTTGAGTGAAGTGTGTGTGTGGGGGCCATGGTGCCCGGTGTTGGGTGAAGGGGGTGTGTGGGGGCCATGGTGCCCAGTGTTGGGTGAAGGGGACGTGTGTGGGCCGTGGTGCCCAGTGTTGAATGAAGGGGGGGGCCATGGTGCCCAGTGTTGGGTGAAGGGGGGGGGGCATGGTGCCCAGTGTTGAATGAAGGGGGGGGGGCCATGGTGCCCAGTGTTGGGTGAAGGGAGGGGGCATGGTGCCCAGTGTTGGGTGAAGGGGACGTGTGTGTGGGCCGTGGTGCCCAGTGTTGAATGAAGGGGGGGGGCCATGGTGCCCAGTGTTGGGTGAAGGGGGGGGCCATGGTGCCCAGTGTTGGGTGAAGGGGGGGGGCATGGTGCCCAGTGTTGGGTGAAGGGGGGGGGGCATGGTGCCCAGTGTTGGGTGAAGGGGGGGGCCATGGTGCCCAGTGTTGGGTGAAGGGGGGGGGTGGGCCATGGTGCCCAGTGTTGGATGAAGGGGGGGGCGGTGGGGGCCATGGTGCCCAGTGTTGGGTGAAGGGAGGGGGGGCCATGGTGCCCAGTGTTGGGTGAAGGGGAGGGGTGGGGGCCGTGGTGCCCAGTGTTGGGTGAAGGGGGGGGGGGGCCGTGGTACCCAGTGTTGGATGAACAAACTGTCTCCGTCTTATACACACTTTAACCCTGTGACCTTCCACCGTATCCCTGTTTAAGCCATGATTCCCAGCTCCAGGTGTATGAGATTTCTAGAGCTTTACCCAAGAAGTGAAACTTGGCATTTTGGCCTGTAGCTATCAGCAAAGGAAATGATCTTCAACAGGAAACATAGATCATAGAATTTACAGTGCAGACAGTACATGACTGATAAGCATCTCTAACAGGCCAATCGCACGGGATTACACTAATATTCAGTGATCGATCTGAGAGTGAGGGAGGGGCCAATGAGATGGGATTCCATTGATACATAAGGATCTATCTGGGATAAGGGAAATATTCCAGAGATCCTGGAGGAGGCAGAGACAATGATTGAGGTAACGTGGTCACTGGAAGAAGTGGGTTTGATTGGCTAACTGTGTGCTTTTCCCATTCCAACCTCCACGTTAGTGACCCTTTCACCATTCCAAATGCAGACAAGTTTGCCGACAGCCATTTCCAGTCCAATTCCTTCCACATAATCCTCAGAAACAGGGAAATATTCCATCCAATCAAATTTGGTGAGAACCCAAACATTCAGTTTGGAATGTAACATCAAAATTGGGAACATTGAAAAGCTGGAAGGGATACGAGGTTGATGGACATCAATGTATTCGGCATTCTGCATACCCAGGAGCTGAGGGACTCCCCTGTCTCGGAGGGCTGGCCAAGAACGTTGCCCCCACCTCCCCCCAGAAAGATGAGGTGCAGTGGGTGATGACACTGCAGAGACTGAGCTGGTGAGAAGCTCACGATCAGCTTCATTTATTTCATGAAAGCTCATTCGTTCTGTATCGCTCTGCAAACACCAGGAAAGGAATCTGTCTTGTTCACTAAATTCCATATCAGCAAAACTGACAACTGCTCCATTGAAAGGTTTTGGTGTAAGTGTGTTTGTGCCTCTTAACAAAGGACGTAACATTCTATTCCTTAAATAAAAGGGATTTATTTGTAGTCACGAGATGTGACAGGTGTGTCTGTATTTCAATGATGTGCAGAACAGGTGCATCAAACACTCAGCCTTTTACAGCTGATATTTGCACCATCAGGAGATCTATAAGACAGAGAGAACTTTATTCCAGCACCAGGCCACAGATCATAGACCATAATAGAATTTACAGTGCAGAAGGAGGCCATTCAGCCCATCGAGTCTGCGCCGGCCCTTGGAAAGATCACCCTATCTAAGCTCTAGGGGCTGGTTTAGCACACTGGGCTAAACAGCTGGCTTGAAATGCAGAACAAGGCAGCAGCGCGGGTTCAATTCCCGTACCGGCCTCCACGAACAGGCGCCGGAATGTGGCGACTTGGGGCTTTTTACAGTAACTTCATTGAAGCCAATAAGCTATTATTATTATTACATCTCCACCTTATCTCCGTAACCCAGTAACCCTATCTAACCTTTTTTTTTGGTCACTAAGGGCAATTTAGCACGGCCAGTCCACCTAATCTGCACATCTTTGGACTGTGGAAGGGAACCGGAGCACCCGGAGGAAACCCACGCAGGTGTGGTGGTATGCATTAGGGGTATTACAGTACCCTGTGATGCCGAGAGGCTATTGGTGGATAAACGCCGGGTCCCGATTGGATCAGCCGCCTACTGGCTCCACCCAGTAAGGCGGAGTATAAGAGCCCGGGTTCTCCCAGCAGCCACATTCTGTTACTGTGCTGCTGGGGAACAAGTCTGCGTAATAAAGCCATCGATTGACTCCTTCTCATCTCGTCTCGTGAGTGATTAATTGTGCTACAATTTATTACACAGACTTTAAAGAACATGGAGCTCCAAATCATTCCGGAGTGTCTGCGAATCAGCCCCCACGCGGCAAACTCAGCGGCCACTTTTAAACACTGGTGAGCGTGTTTCCAGGGATACCTCCAAACGGCCCCCGGCATACCTACAGAAGACCAGAAAATGCAGGTCCTGCATTCCAGGGTGAGCCTGGAAATCTACACTCTCATAGAGGACGCGGACGATTTCCAGGCGGCTCTCGCCATGCTGAGAGGAATCTACGTTCGGCCCATCAACCAGGTCTACGCACGCCACCAGCTCGCGACGAGACGGCAAATCCCCGGGGAATCGCTGGACGAATTCTACAGTGAGCTGTTGATACTGGGGAGAAATTGCAACTGCCCACCGGTTTCGGCTAATGAATATACAGAGCTACTGACTCGGGATGCGTTCGTGGCAGGTATGCTTTCATCCCAAATTCGCCAGCGATTGCTGGAAAGAGATGCACTAGGCCTCAAGGAGGCACAGGCCCTCGCTGCCTCGTTCGATGTGGCATCGCAGAACGCCCGTGCCTACGCCCCCGACCGCACGGCAGCCCCTTGGGCACCGTGGACCCCTGCCACGGCCGAACCCCTGGCACCCCCCGCAGGCCTGTGCTGCCAGAGCGGCAGATCATCCGGGGGGGCCCCGCTGCTACTTTTGAGGACAAGCGAAACACCCCCGATTGCGCTGCGCGACCCGCTCAGCCCTCTGTAAAGGGTGCGGCAAAAAGGGGCACTTTGTAGCAGTGTGCCAGGCCTGGGGGGTCGCCGCAATCTCCGGGGGAGAACCAGGACCCCAAACTCAACCCCCCCAACGATCCATGTGCGGCCAACGGGCGCCGCCATCTTGGGTCCCGGACTCCATGCGGGAGGGATTAGGCGCCGCCATTTTGTGCTCCTCCGGCCACGTGCGATCAATGGGTGGCGCCATCTTGTCCACCCCCGACCGTATGCGACCCGTGGACGCCGCCATCTTGGCTGACGGCTAAGGACCCCGGGATGGACGGCCCCACGGGGCCTGAGGAAAACGCCCCGATGCAGCAACTGCGACTGGCTTCGGTGACCCTGGACCAGTCGCGGCCCCGAACGCTCCAAACGGCAACAACGACGGTACTCGTCAACGGGTACAAGACGCCCTGCCTGATCGACTCTGGGAGCACAGAGAGTTTTATACATCCCGATATGGTGAGACGATGTTCCCTTCCGATCAACCCGAGTAATCAAAAGATTTTCCTGGCGGCAGGATCCCATTCCGTACAGATCAAAGGGTTCTGCATCGCGAACCTCACGGTGCAGGGGTGGGAGTTCAAGAACCACCAGCTTTACGTCCTCCCCCACCTCTGCGCTGCCACACTCCTGGGGTTGGATTTTCAGTGCAACCTCCAGAGTTTAACGTTTCAATTCGGCGGCCCTATACCCCCACTCACTATCTGCGGCCTCGCGACCCTCAAGGTCGACCCGCCTTCCCTGTTTGCGAACCTCACCCCGGATTGCAAACCCGTCGCCACTAGGAGCAGACGGTACAGCACCCAGGACCGAACCTTTATCCGGTCAGAAGTCCAGCGGCTGCTGCGGGAAGGCATAATCCAGGCCAGCTATAGTCCCTGGAGAGCTCAGGTGGTAGTTGTAAAGACCGGGGAGAAGCAGAGGATGGTCGTAGACTATAGCCAGACCATCAACAGGTACACGCAGCTGGATGTGTACCCTCTCCCCCGCATATCCGACATGGTCAATCGGATTGCACAGTACAAGGTCTTTTCCACGGTGGACCTTAAGTCCGCCTATCACCAGCTCCCCGTCCGCCCGAGCGACCGCAAATACACTGCTTTTGGAGCTCCTCCTTTTTCACATTTTCTCCCACATTTACACCCATCAACAATAAACAATAATCAGCAAGATATGTCAGTCCCCATAATAACAATGATCCCATCCGCCCACCAACCCCCAAACCTCAACCCGCATGTTTACATAAACAAATGACAAAACGGAGTCAGGCATTACCCATAGTCACCCTTAATCTTACACAGCTCCCACCCCCCCCCACCCCCCAACCCTCCCACCACCCCCCCCCCCCAACTAATGTTCGATGTTATCCAGTTCTTGAAAGTGCATAATAAATAGTGCCCATGACTTGTAGAACCCCTCCGAGCTTCCCCTCAGTTCGAACTTAACCTTCTCAAGGGTCAAGTATTCCAACAGGTCCCCCCGCCACGCCAGGGCACTGGGTGGAGAGGCTGCTCTCCATCCCAGCAGGATCCACCTTTGGGCAATCAACGAGGCGAAGGCTATGATATCTGCCTCCGCTCCAGTTTCCAACCCTGGCTGGTCCGACACCCCGAATATGGCCTCCTGGGGACCCGGGTCCAGTTTCACACGCACCACCTTGGAAATTACCCTAAACACCTCCTTCCAGTACTCCCCTAGCTTTGGACAGGACCGAAACATATGAACGTGATTCCCCCCCCCCCCCCCCCGCCGCGCTCACACACATCCTCTACTCCTTCAAAAAATCGGCTCATCCTCACCCTCGTGAGGTGCGCTCTATATACCACCTTCAGCTGTATCAGCCCCAACCTCGCACATGAGGTGGAGGCATTCACTCTCCGGAGCACCTCACACCAGACCCCCTCCTCTATAACCTCTCCCAGCTCTTCCTCCCACTTTGCTTCCAGTGGTGCCTTATCCAGTTCCAGAATAGCTCCGTACACCGCTGACACTGCCCCCTTCTCCAGTCCCCTTGTCGTCAACACCTCCTCCACAATGTGGAGGCCGGTTCCTCTGGGAAGCTCTGTATCTCCTTCCTGGCAAAATCCCGAACCTGCATGTACCGAAACACTTCTCCCTGCTCTAGCCCATACTTCGCTTCCAGCTCCCTCAATCCTGCAAACCGACCCCGAAGAAACAAATCTTTTAGCGTCTTAACCCCCTTCTCTTCCCATTTCCGAAAACTTCCATCCCACCTCCCTGGCTCAAATCTGTGGTTCCCCCGAATCGGCATTTCCCTTGACCCTGCCCCCAACCCGAAGTGTTGGTGAAACTGCCTCCAGATTTTCAATGAAGCTATTATTACCGGACTCCCTGAATATTTCCCCGGAGCTATCGGGAGCGGCGCTGTTGCAAGTGCCTTCGGCCCCGACCCCCTGCACAAACTCTCCTCCATTCTGACCCACTGAGAATCCACCCCTCTGACCCAGCTCCGCACTTTCTCCACATTCGCCGCCCAGTAGTAGTACAACAGGTTCGGGAGACCCAAACCCCCTACCTGCCTTCCCCTCTGTAGCAGCACCTTTCTCACTCTGGCCACCTTCCCATCCCATATGAATGAGGTAATCCTTCCCTCAATCCCCCTGAAAAAAGACTTTGGCAGGAAAATCGGTAGGCATTGAAAAATAAACAGGAATCGCGGCAACACATTCATTTTAACCGCCTGTACCCGACCTGCCAGTGACAGAGGAAGGCCATCCCACCTTGCCAGATCAGCTTTCACTCTGCTCTACCACTTTTTAAGGGTTCCATTCAGCGTCACTAATGGAGTCTCAGTCTTCCAACGGGAGATGGACCGAATGGTTGACCGGTACGGTTTGCGGGTCATATTTCCGTACCTCGATAACGTCACCATCTGCGGCCACGATCAGCAGGACCACGACGCCAACCTCCGCAAATTCCTCCAGACCGCAAAAGCCCTGACTCTCACATACAACAGGGAGAAATGCGTGTTTAGCATCGACCGTCTAGCCATCCTCGGCTACGTAGTGCGAAATGGAGTTATAGGCCCAGACCCTGAACGCATGCGCCCCCTTATGGAGTTCCCCTTCCCTCACTGCTCCAAGGCCCTGAAATGCTGCCTGGGCTTTTTCTCTTATTATGCCCAGTGAGTCCCCAACTACGCGGACAAGGTCCGTCCGCTAATTCAGTCCACTGTCTTTCCCCTGACGACAGAGGCCCGCCAGGCCTTCAGCCGCATCAAAGCAGACATTGCAAAGGCCACGATGCACGCGATCGACGAGTCCCTCCCCTTCCAAGTCGAGAGCGACGCGTCCGACGTAGCTCTGGCGGCCACCCTCAACCAAGCGGGGAGACCCGTGGCCTTTTTCTCACGCACCCTCCACGCCTCAGAAATCCGCCACTCCTCAGTGGAAAAGGAGGCCCAGGCCATAGTGGAAGCTGTGCGACATTGGAGGCATTACCTGGCCGGCAGGAGATTCACTCTCCTCACTGACCAACGGTCGGTGGCCTTCATGTTCGATAAGCACAGCGGGGCAAGTTTAAGAACAACAAGATCTCGCGGTGGAGGATAGAACTCTTCACCTATAACTATGAGATCTTGTATCGTCCCGGAAAGCTGAACGAGCCTTCCGATGCCCTATCCCGTGGCACATGTGTCAACGCACAAGTGGACCATCTCCGGACCCTCCACGAGGACCTCTGCCACCCGGGGGGTCACTCGGTTCTATCACTTCGTAAAGACCCGCAACCTGCCCTACTCCATCGAGGAGGTCAGGACAGCCACCAGGAACTGCGAAATCTGCGCAGAGTGCAAGCCGCATTTCTACAGGCCAGATAAAGCACACCTGATAATGGCTTCCCGTCCCTTTGAGCGCCTCTGTCTGGACTTCAAAAGGCCCCTCCCCACCACCGACCGCAACACGTACTTCCTGAACGTGGTTGATGAGTACTCCCGTTTCCCATTCGCCATCCCCTGACCCGACATGACCGCGGCCACGGTCATTAAAGCCCTCTGCACCATCTTTGCACTGTTCGGGTTCCCCGCTTACATACATAGCGATAGGGGGTCCTCCTTCATGAGCGATGAACTGCGTCAATTCCTGCTCAGCAAAGGCATTGCCTCGAGCAGGAAGACCAGTTACAACCCCCGGGGTAACGGACAGGTAGAGAGGAAGAACAGAATGGTCTGGAAGACCGTCCTGCTGGCCCTACGGTCCAGAAACCTCCCAGTCTCCCGATGGCAGGAAGTCCTCCCGGATGCCCTCCACTCCACCCGGTCGCTGCTTTGTACCACAACAAATGAAACACCTCACGAACACCTCCTTGTCTTTCCTAGGAAGTCCTCCTCCGGAACGTCACTCCCGACCTGGCTGGCAGCCCCGGGACCCATCCTGCTCCGAAAACATGTGCGGGCGCACAAATCGGACCCGTTGGTCGAGAGGGTTCATCTCCTCCACGCGAACCCTCAGTATGCCTACGTGGCGTACCCCGACGGCCGACAGGACACGGTCTCTCTGCGGGACCTGGCACCCGCCGGAGCTCCACACATCCCCCCAACACCAATCATCCCCTCCCTCCCTCCGGCGCACCCCACAGCCGCCCCCTTCCCGGGTGGATCGGTCCTTCCATTGGCCCCGCCTAGGGGTAGTGAAGCAGGAAGAGACATCGCTACGCTCCCAGAGACGACGGTGCCCGAGCCAGCGTCTGCATCACCGCTGGGGCTGAGACGATCGGTGAGGACGACCAGGGCACTCATTCGACTCATCAAATCTTTATAACAAAGCAAGAAATGCCTCTGTAAATAATTCAGTTGCCCAGTAAGAGCGGCATTGTAAATAGTGCTTGTAGTTTGATATCGGAGCATAGCCGCTGTGTTAGTGACATCCCAGGTACCGACTCTGTAAACCCCTACCACCATACGGCCCACTACCCCCGCTGGGTTCCTTTTTAACAAGGGGTGAATGTGGTGGTATGCATTAGGTGTATTACGGTTCCCTGTGATGCCGAGAGGCTATTGGTGGATAGATGCCGGGTCCTGATTGGATCAGCCACCTACTGGCTCCACCCAATAAGGCGGAGTATAACGCCGGGTTCTCCCAGCAGCCGCATTCTGTTACTGTGCTGCTGGGGAACAAGTCTTCGTAATAAAGCCATCGATTGACTCCTTCTCATCTCGTCTCGTGAGTGATTGATTGTGCTACAGCAGACACGGGGAGAACGTACAGACTCCGCACAGACAGTGACCCAGCGGGGAATCAAACCTGGGACCTGGGAGCTGTGTGTGTATTTGCGAGTGTCGGGAATCACGCATTAAACACGCTCGCTATGGGTCTTTGTTCCCTTTGGGAGAATCATGTCCTTATTATTCAATGTGCAGTAGTTTATTTTATTCTTTATTCATGCTCTGACTACAATGATCAAATTTGGCAATGTCTTCATTCCAAGGTGACTGTCTCAGATAACAGACAATGACGGGAAGAGATATTTTGATGATATTGTTGCATTCGGAAATGAAAATTAGGCTCCAGTTCACAGGACTTGTTGAATAATTCTGAAAGTATTTCCTGGTTTAAATGACACACCTGGTGAGGGAGCACCTGTGCCTAATATTGTTCACAAAGAAATCTACTTCACAAAGAGACGTCCATCCAATGAATCTCAGAGAATGCAGAGTTCCATCACCTTCCGGCAGCTACTTACATTTAAACTACTTCAAAATGCTCGAATAGAGGTACCTGTGAAATGTTTCATGGGGAAGTTTTATTTGTTTCTATCACTGACAGACCTGTAATGTTTGTAAGTATCCTTCCTGTGGGTCACATAACAGTGAAGAAATGCGATGGTTGTTCCTCATGCACCTGCGGTTGGAGTCCTTGGAGGTGGGGAAGATCTGTCGCACCACAGTCATCCGACCCAGGGCACTGTGAACTAGTTCCAGAATCTCCGAGTCACTGATTTCCTGTTAATTCCAAATTAAGCAAGGGGTTAAATAAGACAGCGGGTCTTCGACAACAACCTCCAAAAACACAGTAATAGCTTTCGCACGTACACTGACAACATCCAGTATGACCTCACCACCCTCCATCTACTCCTTCGCTGTTACTAACTTACCGGAGCACTTGTCAGACATTCCCTACTGCATCAGCAGAATCTTCTCCGATTAAATCTTGGGAAGATAGAAGCCGTTGCTTTTGGTCTCCATTCCATACTGGCGACCGATTCCATTCTCTTACGGGCAACCCTCTAAAGCCAGGTCTCCTTCAACTTTAGAGCCATATTTGACCACATATCTGCGCCCTCACTAAGACCATGTAGTTGCACAATCATAACATCATCTGACATTGTAATACATGTTGTAGGAAAGTCAACGGCCGGTTTAGCTCCGTGGCTGGACAGCTGGTTCGTGATGCAGAGCGAGGCCAGCAGCGTGGGTTCAATCCCCGTACCGGCTGAGGTTGTTCGTGAAGACCCCGCCTTCTCAACCTTGCCCCTCGCCTGACGTCTGGTGACCCTCAGGTTAAATCACCACCAGTCAGCTCTCCCCCTCAAAGGGGTAAGCAGCCTATGGCCATCTGGGGCTATGGCAACTTCACTATACTGTAGGAAAGAGAGGATGTCTTTGAGGGAACAAGGATAGAGTCCAAATAAGAATCGAGAAGGAAAAAATAGTACTTGGGGTATTCTATGGATCTTCAAATAGAGAGAGAGAGAGAAGGTAAATCACAGAGATTGAGAATGGTGGGGACTTTATCAAATGGGATAATATTAGAGTAAAGGATAAGTTAGCTGTGATTTGCTAAAATAGGGTTAGAGTAAGAGGGTATAATGATATCATAGATGTGTTGTAATTCACCAACTGACTTCTACAAGTCTCACTAGTATATAAGTGACTGTTAGAGTCAGGTGACCTCAGATTGACTGGAGAGCTGGGAGAGAGAGGTTGCAGGTGCATGTTAATACTGTTATTCATCGGTTGTTTTTGTATACAGTTTACCCACAATTAATGTTAATAAATCATTTATAGCATGAGCTACAAGTGTTCTTGTAATATAAATCAGGCCATTTGACAAGAACATTACAGAAGGAAAACAAAAAAGCCTAAATCAGGGTTAATGTGCATTAATGTGAATGTGTGGAGTGTGATCAGGAAGATCGGTGAACTACAGACACAGGTTGATAAATGAAATTGTGATATTATTACTTCAACAGAGACCTGGCTCAGAGAAGGGCAGGACTGGGTGTTAAACATTCCTGGCTGAAGGTGTTTAGGAGGGACTGGGAAGGAAGTAATGGGTGAGGGGGTGGGGTTAGTGGCAGTGTTGAGTAAAGATGGCATTACAGCTCTGGAGAGATGTTCCAGATGGATCAATGATGGAATCTCTCTGGTTAGAGGTTAGAAATAGAAATGGTGCAATAACATCAATCGGTGCAGCATACAGACCACCAACTATTGGGAGGGATGTAGAGAAACACACCTGTAATTTCACACCTGAAATTACAAAGAGGTGCAAGAATTATAGAGCAATTAGAATGGGGGACTTAATTATCCAAATGTAGACTAGGATAGGAATAGAGCAAAGGGACAAGAGGGGCGAGGGTTCCTGGAGTGTGTGGAAGATAATAAGACCATAAGACATAGGAGTGGAAGTAAGGCCATTCAGCCCATCGAGTCCACTCCACCATTCAATCATGGCTGATTTCAACTCCATTTACCCGCTCTCTCTCCATAGCCCTTAATTCCTCGAGAAATCAAGAATTTATCAACTTCTGTCTTAAAGACACTCAACGTCCCGGCCTCCACCGCCCTCTGTGGCAATGAATTCCACAGACCCACCACTCTCTGGCTGAAGAAATTTCTCCTCATCTCTGTTCTAAAGTGACTCCCTTTTATTCTAAGGCTGTGCCCCCGGGTCCTAGTCTCCCCTGCTAATGGAAACAACTTCCCTACATCCACCCTATCTAAGCCATTCATTATCTTGTAAGTTTCTATTAGATCTCCCCTCAACCTCCTAAACTCCAATGAATATAATCCCAGGATCCTCAGACGTTCATCGTATGTTAGGCCTACCATTCCTGGGATCATCCTTGTGAATCTCCGCTGGACCCGCTCCAGTGCCAGTATGTCCTTCCTGAGGTGTGGGGCCCAAAATTGCTCACAGTATTCTAAATGGGGCCTAACTAATGCTTTATAAACCTTCAGAAGTACATCCCTGCTTTTATATTCCAAGCCTCTTGAGATGAATGACAACATTGCATTTGCTTTCTTAATTACGGACTCAACCTGCAAGTTTACCTTTAGAGAATCCTGGACTAGGACTCCCAAGTCTCTTTGCACTTCAGCATTATGAATTTTGTCACCGTTTAGAAAATAGTCCATGCCTCTATTCTTTTTTCCAAAGTGCAAGACCTCGCACTTGCCCACGTTGAATTTCATCAGCCATTTCTTGGACCACTCTCCTAAACTGTCTAAATCTTTCTGAAGCCTCCCCATCTCCTCCATACTACCTGCCCCTCCACCTATCTTCGTATCATCGGCAAACTTAGCCAGAATGCCCTCAGTCCCGTTATCTAGATCGTTAATATATAAAGAGAACAGCTGTGGTCCCAACGCTGAACCCTGCGGGACACCACTTGTCACCGGTTGCCATTCCGAAAAAGAACCTTTTATCCCAACTCTCTGCCTTCTGCCTGACAGCCAATCGTCAATCCATGTTAGTACCTTGCCTCGAATACCATGGGCCCTTACTTTACTCAGCAGTCCCCCGTGAGGCACCTTATCAAAGGCCTTTTGGAAGTCAAGATACATAACATCCATTGGCTCGCCTTGGTCTAACCTATTTGTTATCTCTTCAAAGAACTCTAACAGGTTTGTCAGGCACGACCTCCCCTTACTAAATCCATGCTGACTTGCCCTAATCCGACCCTGCACTTCCAAGAATTTAGAAATCTCATCCTTAACAATGGATTCTAGAATCTTGCCAACAACTGAGGTTAGGCTAATTGGCCTATAATTTTCCATCTTTTTCCTTGTTCCCTTCTTGAACAGGGGGGTTACAACAGCGATTTTCCAATCCTCTGTTACTTTCCCTGACTCCAGTGACTGTTGAAACATCATCACCAACGCCTCCACTATTTCTTCAGCTATCTCCTTTAGAACTCTAGAATGTTCGACAGCAGGTATTTCCGATCTAATGAGAGGGCCGGCGCTGTGGGACCTGGTCCTGGGGAATGAGTAGGCCCAAGTGGATCAAACAACAGTGGGAAAACATTTAGGCGATAGTAGCCATTGCATTAATGTTTAGATTGCCCATGGGAAAGGAACAAGGCACAGGGAAGGCTAGAATACTTAATCCGTTCTTTTTATTGATGTTTACTCAGGAAGGGGAATCTGACAAAATATCAGGTGGAGGTAGTGGAGGCAATGGTTCATGTGAAAATTGACAGGGATAAGATCCTGGAAAGGCTGGCTATAATTAGAGTAGATTGTCAAGGGGTCCAGTAGATTGTATCCCTGCTTGCTAAAGGGAGTGGGAGTGGAGATAGTGGGCTGGTTTAGCACAGTGGGCTAAACAGCTGGCTTGTAAAGCAGAACAAGACCAGCAGCGTCGGTTCAATTCCCGTTCCAGCCTCCCCAAACAGGCGCTGGAATGTGGCGACTAGGGGCTTTTCACAGTAACTTCATTTGAAGCCTACTTGTGACAATAAGCGATTTTCATTTCATTTTCATTTCATAAATTTATTTTTTTCAGGTTTCCCTAGATATGGGGGAGTGGCAAATGTGACACTCTGATTAAAGAAAGAGCAATGCAAACATCTGCAGGCCAAATAACCTAACATCAGTAGAATCCTTCATCTGCAACAAACCCTGTCAGTATTTGGAGAGGTTCAAGTCAATTCGGGAGAGCCAGCATGGATTTGGAAAAGGCCGATCATACTTGATTAATCAAATTGATCTTTTGGTGAAGTAACAGAGAAGGTTGATGAAGGGATGTAGTGGAAGTTGTCCGTGTGGATTTTAAGAACGTTTTTGATATAGTACCACATAAAAGGCTGGTTAACAGAATTGGAACTTATGGACCAGTAGAGGCAGTGTGCAATTGGATAAAAGAATTGGCTGAAGATCAGAAATCAGTGAGCAGATAATTGTTTTTTGGACTGGCGAATGATAGGCAGCAGAGTTTCCCAAGTGTCACTGCGAAGAACACAGATTTGTTTGCGCAGCATGGTACCACAGTGGTTAGCACAGTTGCTTCACAGCTCCAGGGTCTCAGGTTCGATTCCCGGCTTGGGTCACTGTCTGTGCGGAGTCTGCACATCCTCCCCGTATCTGCGTGGGTTTCCTCCGGGTGCTCCGGTTTCCTCCCGCAGTCCAAAGATGTGCAGGTTAGGTGGATTGGCCATGCTAAATTGCCCTCAGTGTGGGCTTTTTGGGTTACAGGGATAAGAACATATGAACATTAGAACTAGGAGCAGGAGTCGGCCATCTGGCCCCTCGAGTCTGCTCTGCCATTCAATGAGATCATGGCTGATTTTTTGTGGACTCAGCTTTAATGAAGGAGCCTCAAATGTTTCACTGGGCAAGGAATTCCATAGATTCACAACCCTTTGGGTGAAGAAGTTCCTCCTAAGCTCAGTCTTAAATCTACCCCTTATTTTGAGGCTATGCCCCCTAGTTCTGCTTTCACCCACCACTGGAAACAACCTCCCCGCATCTCTACTATCTATTCCATTCATAATTTTATATGTTTCTATAAGATCCCCCCGCATCCTTCTGAATTCCAACGAGCACAGTCCCAGTCTACACAACCTCTCCTCGTAATCCAACCCCTTCAGCTCTGGGATTAACCTAGTGAATCTCCTCTGCACACCCTCCAGTGCCAGTGCGTCCTTTCTCTAGTTAGGAGACCAAAACTGAACACAGTACTCCAGGTGTGGCCTCACTAACACCTTATACAGACAGGACCTACCCTGCACATCTTTGGATTGTGGGGGCGAAACCCCCGTAAACACGGGGAGAATGTGCAAACTCCACACGGACAGTGACCCAGAGCCGGGATCGAACATGGGACCTCGGCGCCGTGAGGCTGCAGTGCTAACCACTGCACCACAATTCTATGATATCTATGATGATATATAAATTACTTGGATCCTGGAATGCAGGGCAAAATTTCAAAATCTGACAATGATACCAAACCTGGCGAAGTGCCAAACAGTGAGGACGACACGACCTTTGGGCAAGAGATGTAGGAGGGATTGTAAGGAAGCACTCTTTCACAATGAGTGGTAACGACTTGAACTCATTGCCTTCGAGGGTGATGGGGTTGGAACAAAGGTGCTTAAAGGAAATAAACTTGCAGGAATACTGGGATCGAGTGGGAGAGTGGGACTGACTCCATTGCTCCAGAGGGAGTCAACAGGGACTCAACGGGCCGAACGACTTGCTTCTGTGTTGCGAATTACTCTCTAGCCGGCCCCTGTCTCAGCTCATCTGCTGCTGAAACCTACATTCATGTCTCGGTGATCTTTAGGCTGAACTATTCACCCCTTGTTCAAGTCTCAAAGTGCGGATTTGCAGAGAAGGATTTGGGCATTTGATTCCAAAATGACACCAATGTTTCTGAATGATTTCAAAGATGTACTGCATCACTCCAGAGTTTGGAGAGATGAGTAGCTACAGCATTCATGCAGTGTCACTTTGTAAATGCCTCCTATTCCAGCTGGATTCTGCGGTGACCTCGAGAGTCAGACCCTGCCGGACACCTGAGCAAAGGGGAGAGCGGAGCAGGTTTACTGACTGAGCTATCCACTGACACTTTTCTATTGTGGAAAACAGCTTCAATCACCCATGGATTTGAACACAGACAGCCAACGTCTTCATGAAAGGAATCGGTTTGAATTTTAAATGCCTTTGCCCCCTTTTTCATCAATAAAAATGTGATGTCCTTTGATCTGAATTTCAAAGGGGCTCCTCACAACTATCAAATATTGATGTGTGCTTCAGTGCAATAATTTTTATTTGCTTGATGCTTTAACATGGGAAAAGGCTGACTATTTCTTCCATGTGAAGAGATCTATATGATTGCCTGGAATATGATCCCGTATAAATTCTATGAATACTATTGTCATTAAAAGAGCAAAGTCTTCGGGCAACAACTTTCTTACCAGCCTAGGTTCGGAGTTAGGCTTCCTCCTGGCTGGGCACATTGCCAATATCCTGGAGCAGCCTCAATACAGATAGCAGGATTTTGAGTTTAATGGGCCTCACAAGGTGGGTAAGCGGTTTGTTCGATGGTGTGCTCGGCAGCTCCAGAGTAGCTGAGGGTGGTTTGAGGTTCGAGGCTCGGCTGTAGCATGGTGTCGTGGGAAAGCCTGTCCACAACTTCATCATTCTTCTTTTTGCTGGTCTTTCCCACCACCACCAACTCACCCAGTCCCCTCAGAGAGTCAAAGAGTCATCCAGCACAGAAAGGACCCATCGGTCCACCGGGTCTCTCACGGTCAAAAATAACCACCTAACTATTCTAATCCCAGTTTCCAGCACATCGCCCATAGCCTTGAACGTATTGGCATTGCAAGTGCAAATCTAAATATTTCTGAAATGTTATGAGGGTCTCTGCCTCCACCATCCTTTCAGGCAGCGAGTTCCAGACTCCCACCCCACTCTGGGGGAAAAGGTTTCCCCTCACATCCCCTCTAACCCTCCTGCCCCTCACCTTAAATCTCAGCCCCCTGGTCATTGATCCCTCCACCAAGGGGGAAAGTTTCTTCCTGTTTATTCTATCTGTGCCCCTCATAATTTTATACACCTCAATCCCGTCCCCCCTCAGTCTCCTCTGCTCCAGGGAAAACAACCCCAGTCTACCCAATCTCTCTTCATAACTGAAACTCTCGAGCCCAGGCAGCATCCTGGTAAATCCCCTCTGCACCCTTTCCAGTGCGATCACATCCCTCCTGTAATGTGGATTCCAGAACTGCTCACAATACTCTAGCTGTGGCCTGACCAACATTTTATACAGTTCCAGCATAACCTCCCTGCTCTTAAACTCTATGTCTCGGCTGATAAAGAAAAGTATTCCATATACCTTCTTAACCACTGTATCCACCTGCTCTGCTGCCTTCAGGGACGGGTGTACATGCAGACCAAGGTCCCTCTGGTCTTCGGTGCTTCCCAGCGTCCTGCCGTTTATCATGTATCCCCTTGCCTTGTTTGTCCTGTGCATCACCTCACACCTCCTCATCTGCTCACCACACCTCTTCTCCTGCTCACCACACCTCCTCTCCTGGTCACCACACCTCCTCTCCTGCTCACCACATCACCTCTCCTGCTCACCACACCTCCTCATCTGCTCACCACACCTCCTCATCTGCTCACCACACCTCTTCTCCTGCTCACCACACCTCCTCTCCTGGTCACCACACCTCCTCATCTGCTCACCACACCTCCTCTCCTGCTCACCACACCTCCTCTCCTGGTCACCACACCTCCTCATCTGCTCACCACACCTCCTCTCCTGCTCACCACACTTCCTCTCCTGCTCACCACATCTCCTCTCCTGCTCACCACACCTGCTCACACCACCTCTCCTGCTCACCACACCTTCTCTGCTGCTCACCATACCTGCTCACCACACCTCCTCTCCTGCTCACCACACCTGCTCTCCTGATCACCACACCTCCTCTCCTGCTCATCATACCTCCTCTCCTGCTCACTTTACCTGCTCACCACACCACCTCTCCTGTTCAACACACCTCCTCTCCTGCTCACCACACCTCTTCTCCTGCTCACCATATCTGCTCATCACACCACCTCTCCTGCTCACCACACCTTCTCTGCTGCTCACCACACCTCCTCTCCTGCTCACCACACCTCCTCTCCTGCTCACCATACCTGCTCACCACACCTCCTCTCCTGCTCACCACACCTCTTCTGCTCACCATACCTGCTCACCACACTACTCTCCTGCACACCATACCTCCTCTCCTGCTCACCATGCCTCCTCTCCTGCTCACACCTCCTCTCCTGCTCACCACGCCTCCTTTCCTGTTCACCATACTTACTCAACGCACCATCTCTCCTGCTCACCATAGCTCCTCTCCTGCTCACCACACCTCCTCTCCTGCTCAGCATACCTGCTCACCACACCACCTCTCCTGCTCACCATACCTCCTCACCTGCACACCATACCTCCTCTCCTGCTCACGACACCTCCTCTCCTGCTCACAACTGCACACACCTCCTCTCCTGCTCACCATACCTCCTCTCCTGCTCACCATACCTGCTCACCACACCACCGCTCCTGTTCAACACACCTCCTCTCCTGCTCACCACACCTCCTCTCAAACTCACCACACCTTCTCTCCTGCTCACCATACCTCCTCCTGCTCACCACTCCTCCTCTCCTGCTCACCATTCCTGCTCACCACACCACCTCTCCTGCTCACCATTCCTCCTCTCCTGCTTACCGTGCCTTCTCTCCTGCTCACCATACCTCCTCAACTGCTCACCACACCTCCTCACCTGCTCACTACACCCACTCTCCTGCTCACCACACCACCTCACATGCTCACCACACCCCCTCTCCTGCTCACCACATCAGCTCTCCTGCTTACCACACCACCTCACCTGCTCACCACACCCCCTCTCCTGCTCACCATACCTGCTCACCACACCTCCTCACCTGCTCACCATACCTGCTTACCACATCTCCTCACCTGATCACCACACCTCCTCTTCTGCTGACCACAACACCTCTCCTGCTCACCACGCCGCCTCACCTGCTCACCATACCTGCTCACCATACCACCTCTCCTGTTCACCACACCTCCTCTCCTGCTCACCATACCTCCACTCCTGCTCACCACACCTCCACTCAAACTCACCACACCTGCTCTCCTGCTCACCATACGTGCTCACCACACCTCTTCTCCTGCTCACCATACCTCCTCTCCTGCTCACCACACCTCCTCTGAAACTCGCACCTCCTCTCCTGCTCACCACACCTCCTCTCCCGGTCACCACACCTCCTCTCCTGCTCACCATACCTGCTCACCACAGCACCTCTCCTGCTCACCACACCTCCTCATCTGCTCACCACACCTCCTCTCCTGCTCACCACACTTCCTCTCCTGCTCACCACACCTCCTCTCCTGCTCACCATACGTGCTCACCACACCTCTTCTCCTGCTCACCATACCTCCTCTCCTGCTCACCACACCTCCTCTGAAACTCACACCTCCTCTCCTGCTCACCACACCTCCTCTCCTGGTCACCACACCTCCTCTCCTGCTCACCATACCTGCTCACCACAGCACCTCTCCTGCTCACCACACCTCCTCATCTGCTCACCACACCTCCTCTCCTGCTCACCACACTTCCTCTCCTGCTCACCACACCTCCTCTCCTGCTCACCACACCTGCTCACACAACCTCTCCTGCTCACCACACCTTCTCTGCTGCTCACCATACCTGCTCACCACACCTCTTCTCCTGCTCACCACACCTGCTCTCCTGATCACCACACCTCCTCTCCTGCTCATCATACCTGCTCACCACACCACCTCTCCTGCTCACCACACCTCCTCATCTGCTCACCACACCTCCTCTCCTGCTCACCACACTTCCTCTCCTGCTCACCACACCTCCTCTCCTGCTCACCACACCTGCTCACACCACCTCTCCTGCTCACCACACTTTCTCTCCTGCTCACTTTACCTGCTCACCACACCACCTCTCCTGTTCAACACACCTCCTCTCCTGCTCACCACACCTCTTCTCCTGCTCACCATATCTGCTCACCACACCACCTCTCCTGCTCACCACACCTTCTCTGCTGCTCACCACACCTCCTCTCCTGCTCACCACACCTCCTCTCCTGCTCACCACACCTCCTCTCCTGCTCACCACAGCTCTTCTGCTCACCATACCTGCTCACCACACTACTCTCATGCTCACCATACCTCCTCTCCTGATCACCATGCCTCCTCTCCTGCTCACACCTCCTCTCCTGCTCACCACGCCTCCTAGTCCTGTTCACCATACTTACTCAACGCACCATCTCTCCTGCTCACCATAGCTCCTCTCCTGCTCATCACACCTCCTCTCCTGCTCACACCTCCTCTCCTGCTCAGCATACCTGCTCACCACACCACCTCTCCTGCTCACCATACCTCCTCACCTGCTCACCATACCTCCTCTCCTGCTCACGACACCTCCTCTCCTGCTCACACCTGCACACACCTCCTCTCCTGCTCACCATACCTCCTCTCCTGCTCACCATACCTGCTCACCACACCACCTCTCCTGTTCAACACACCTCCTCTCCTGCTCACCACATCAGCTCTCCTGCTTACCACACCACCTCACCTGCTCACCACACCCCCTCTCCTGCTCACCATACCTGCTCACCGCACCTCCTCACCTGCTCACCATACCTGCTTACCACATCTCCTCACCTGATCACCACACCTCCTCTTCTGCTGACCACAACACCTCTCCTGCTCACCACGCCGCCTCACCTGCTCACCATACCTGCTCACCATACCACCTCTCCTGTTCACCACACCTCCTCTCCTGCTCACCATACCTCCACTCCTGCTCACCACACCTCCACTCAAACTCACCACACCTGCTCTCCTGCTCACCATACGTGCTCACCACACCTCTTCTCCTGCTCACCATACCTCCTCTCCTGCTCACCACACCTCCTCTGAAACTCACACCTCCTCTCCTGCTCACCATACCTCCTCTCCTGCTCACCACACCACCTCTCCTGCTTACCATACCTGCTCACACCACCTCTCCTGCGCGCCATATCTCCTCTCCTGCTCACCACACCTGCTCACCATATCTGCTCACCACATCACCTCTCCTGCTCACCATACCTCCTCTCCGGCTCACCACACCTCCTCTCTTGCTCACCACACCTCCTCTCCTGCTCACCACACGTCCTCACCTGCTCACCACACCTCCTCACCTGCTCACCACACCTGCTAACCACACCTCCTCTCCTGCTCACCACATCACCTCTCCTGCTCACCATACCTCCTCTCCGGCTCACCACACCTCCTCTCCTGCTCACCAGACCTCCTCTCCTGCTCACCACACCTCCTCATCTGCTCACCACACCTGCTAACCACACCTCCTCTCCTGCTCACCATACCTCCTCTCCTGCTCACCACACCTCCTCTCCTGCTCACCACACCTCCTCTCCTGCTCACCATACCTGCTCACCACACCACCTCGCCTGTTCACCATACCTCCTCTCCTGCTCACCACACCACCTCTTCTGCTCAACAGATCTCCTCCCCTGCTCACCACACCTCCTCTGCTGCTTACCACACCTCCTCTCTTGCTCACCATACCTGCTCACACCACGTCTCCTGCTCACCACACCACCTCTCTTGGTCACCACACCCTCTGTCCTGCTCAACACACCTCCTCACCTGCTCACTACACCTCCTCTCCTGCTCAGCACAACTCCTCACCTGCTCACCACACCTGCTCTCCTGCTCACCACACCTGCTCTCCTGCTCACCATACCTCCTCCTGCTCACACCTCCTCTCAAACTCACACCTCCTCTCCTGCTCACTACACCACCTCAGCTGCTCACTACACCACCTCTCCTGCTCACTGCACCTGCTCTCCTGCTCACCATACCTGCTCTCCTGCTCACCACACCTGCTCTCCTGCTCACCATACCTGCTCTCCTGCTCACCATACCTCCTCCTGCTCACCACACATCCTCTCAAACTCACACCTCCGCTCCTGCTCAGCACACCTCCTCTCCTGCTCACTACACCACCTCACCTGCTCACTACACCACCTCACCTGCTCACTACACCACCTCTCCTGCTCACCACACCACCTCTCCTGTTCACCATACCTCCTCTCCTGCTCACCACACCACCTCTTCTGCTCAACAGATCTCCTCCACTGCTCACCACACCTCCTCTGCTGCTTACCACACCTCCTCTCTTGCTCACCATACCTGCTCACACCACGTCTCCTGCTCACCACACCCTCTGTCCTGCTCAACACACCTCCTCACCTGCTCACTACAACTCCTCTCCTGCTCAGCACAACTCCTCTCCTGCTCACCACACCTGCTCTCCTGCTCACCACACCTGCTCTCCTGCTCACCATACCTCCTCCTGCTCACACCTCCTCTCAAACTCACACCTCCTCTCCTGCTCACTACACCACCTCAGCTGCTCACTACACCACCTCTCCTGCTCACTGCACCTGCTCACCATACCTGCTCTCCTGCTCACCACACCTGCTCTCCTGCTCACCATACCTGCTCTCCTGCTCACCATACCTCCTCCTGCTCACCACACATCCTCTCAAACTCACACCTCCGCTCCTGCTCAGCACACCTCCTCTAATGCTCACTACACCACCTCACCTGCTCACTATACCACCTCACCTGCTCACTACACCACCTCTCCTGCTCACCACACCACCTCTCCTGCTCACCGCACCTGCTCTCCTGCTCACCACACCTCCTCTCTTGCTCACCATACCTGCTCACCACACCACCTCTCCTGTTCACCACACCTCCTCTCCTGCTCACCATACCTCCTCTCCTGCTCACCACACCTCCTCAAACTCACCACACCTCCTCTCCTGCTCACCATACCTCCTCTCCTGCTCACCATACCTCCTCTCCTGCTCACACCTCCTCACCTGCTCACACCTCCTCACCTGATCACCACACCACCTCTCCTGCTCACCATAGCTGTTCACCACAGCACCTCTCCTGCTCACCACACCTCCTCACCTGCTCACCACACCTCCTCTCTTGCTCACCATACCTGCTCACACCACGTCTCCTGCTCACCATATCTCCTCTCCTGCTCACCATACGTCCTCTCCAGCTCACCACACCGCCTCTCTTGCTCACCACACCTCCTCACTTGCTGACCACACCACCTCACCTGCTCACCACTCCCCCTCTCCTGCTCACACCACCTCACCTGCTCACCACTCCCCCTCTCCTGCTGACCACACCACCTCACCTGCTCACCACTCCCCCTCTCCTGCTCACACCTCCTCTCCTGCTCACCACACCTCCTCGCCTGCTCACCACACCTCCTCTCCTGCTCACCATACCTCCTCTCCTGCTCACCACGCCTCCTCTCCTGCTCACCACACCTCATCGCCTGCTCACCACACCACCTCACCTGCTCACCACTCCCCCTCTCCTGCTCACCACACCTCCTCTCCTGCTCACCATACCTCCTCTCCTGCTCACCACGCCTCCTCTCCTGCTCACCACACCTCCTCGCCTGCTCACCACACCTCCTCTCCTGCTCACCACACCTTCTCGCCTACTCACCACACCTCCTCTCCTGCTCACCACACCTCCTCTCCTGCTCACCATACCTCCTCCTGCTCACCACACCTACTCTCCTGCTCACCTCACCACCTCTCCTGCTCACCACACCTCCTCACCTGCTCACCAAACCTCCTCTCCTGCTCACAATACCTCCTCTCCTGCTCACCACGCCACCACTCCTGCTCACCACACCTCCTCTCCTGTTCACCACACCTCCTCTACTGCTCACCACACCTCCTCTACTGCTCACCACACCTCCTCTCCTGCTCACCATACCTGCTCACCACACCACCTCTCCTGTTCAACACAGCTCCTCTCCTGCTCACCACACCTCCGCACCTGCTCACCACGCCATCTCAGCTGCTCACCACTCCCCCTCGCCTGCTCAACATACCTGCTCACCACACCTCCTCTCCTGCTCAGCACACCTCCTCTCCTGCTCACCACACCTCCTCTCCTGCTCACCATACCTTCCTCCTGCTCACCACACCTCCTCTCCTGCTCACCTCACCACCTCTCCTGCTCACCACACCTCCTCACCTGCTCACCAAACCTCCTCTCCTGCCGCACGATACCTCCTCTCCTGCTCACCACACCTCCTCTCCTGCTCAGCACACCTCCTCTCCTGCTCACTACACCTCCTCTCCTGCTCACCACACCTGCTCTCCTTCTCACCATACCTCCTCCTGCTCACCACACCTCCTCTCAAACTCACACCTCCTCTCCTGCTCACTACACCACCTCACCTGCTCACTACACCACCTCTACCTGCTCACCACACCTCCTCTCCTGCTCACCGTACCTGCTCTCCTGCTCACCACACCTCCTCTCTTGCTCACCATACCTGCTCACCACACCACCTCTCCGGTTCACCACACCTGCTCTCCTGCTCACCATACCTCCTCTCCTGCTCACCACACCTCCTCAAGCTCACACCTCCTCTCCTGCTCACTACACCACCTCACCTGCTCACTACACCACCTCTCCTGCTCACCACACCTCCTCTCCTGCTCACCGCACCTGCTCTCCTGCTCACCACACCTCCTCTCTTGCTCACCATACCTGCTCACCACACCACCTCTCCTGTTCACCACACCTCCTCTCCTGCTCACCATACCTCCTCTCCTGCTCACCACAACTCCTGTCCTGCTCACCATACCTCCTCTCCTGCTCACACCTCCTCACCTGCTCACCACCCCTCCTCACCTGCTCACCACACCTCACCACACCACCTCTCCTGCTCACCATAGCTGTTCACCACAGCATCTCTTCTGCTCACCACACCTCCTCACCTGCTCACCACACCTCCTCTCCTGCTCACCACACCTCCTCTCCTGCTCACCATAGCTGTTCACCACACCTCCTCGCATGCTCATAATATCTTTTCTGTCTGCCCCATTATCCATTGGTTTCTCTCCATGGTGCATCAATGTCATAGGACATAGAACATACTGTGCAGAAGGAGGCCATTCGGCCCATCGAGTCTGCACCAACCCACTTAAGCTCTCACTTCCACCCTATCCCTGTAACCCAAGAACCCCTCCTAACCTTTTTGAACACTAAGGGCAATCTATCATGGCCAATCTACCTAATCTGCACATCTTTGGACTGTGGGAGGAAACCGGAGCACCCGGAGGAAACCCACGCAGACACGGAGAGAATGTACAGACTCCGCACAGACAGTGACCCAAGCCGGAATCGAACCTGGGACCCTGGCGCTGTGAAGCCACTGTGCTAACCACTTATGGTACCGTGCTGCCCAGTAATCCTCAATTTCCCACCTTATTTCATTCAGCTCTGTAATCGTTCACAGGTCTGGTTATTTATGTCTCCTCCTTCATTCCACGATTCAGTGGTGGACTCTTTAATCACCTGATGCTTCTGCCGGCTGAAACCTCTTCCTAAATCCATACTACCTGATCCACACAGTGAAATCCAATTCTTTGAGCACACCTTCCTGTTACTGGTCACTTTGCCTGAATGTGGCCCAGATCTTGCTGCATGTCAGCACGGACTGTTTCATTGTCTGAGGAGTGAAATTGAGCACTTTGCAGATCAGTGAACTTCCCCCCCCCCCCCCCCCCCCCTCTATTTTATTTTTTCATTTTTTCCAATTCAGGGGCAATTTAGCGTGGCCAATCCACCTGCCCTGGTGTGGGAGTGACATGCACACATGGGAGGATGTACAAACTGCACACGGACAGTGACCCGGGGCCGGGATCAAACCCGGATCCTCGGTGCCGTGAGGCCGCTGTGCTAACCAATGCGCCACCACGCCCCCTCGCACATCCCCATTTCTGACCTTGTGATGGAGGGAAGGGGATTGGTGAAGCGATAGGAGTTCGTTGGGCCTCGGACACTGCCCTGAGGAACTCCTGCAGTTCTGAGATGATGGAAGTCCAACCATCACAAGCACCTTCCTTTGTGTTCGGTACGACTCCAACCAGTGGAAAGTTTCCCCCCTGATTTCAATGATTCCAATCTTACAAGGGCTAGTTTGATCTAACTGACTGTCTGGTCAGCCACTTTAGGTGACAGTTAAGGGTTTATCACATTGGGCTGGGACTGGAGTCTCATCGAGGGCAGGTGAGGAAGGCTGCAGGTTCCCCTTCCTGAAGGACACGAGTGAAGTAGTTGTGTTTTCTGTCACATGTCATGTGAGATTTAAATTTACATTCTCTGGATTATTACCCCAGGCTTCTTGGCAACGTAACCGTGGCAGAATTGTGCTCAGGTCTGACTGTCAGTTGAAGCAGAGAGAGGGGGAAGTTCAAAACCTTTTCTTCCTCCCCCGATAGGGATATTGATTAGAACACGGATGCTTTTTCACAAGTGAACATTGAAGCAGATTTGACAACATAATTTAAAGAATTAGGTAAAAAGCTAAAGAAAGGGCAAAGAGATAAGGAAACAGAATGGGGAGTTTGATGTGATGAAGACTGAACTTTGGGCACAGTGCAAGCGAGCGAACGGTGTTGCTCTGTGCGAAACAGAGCTGGAGATGGAGGAATAAAAGACTTTATAAAAAATTAATAAACTCATGCTGACAAAACACTTTTTAAACAGTGAATGGTCAAGGCACCCCTAATTGCAGGCCTGTTAGTGCTTCCTGACTGAGTCCAACACCGTCACAGCTCTTTAATATGCCCAACTTCTCTTACATTCTGGAGAATTGAATTTGACAGGCTGGCGAAGTGAATCTTTCGACTTCATTTCCTATTCCGTTCAGTCAATTACAATTACACGCTTGCCTTACTTTTTCTTAAATAAAAGTACTTATTGGGATCTTATACCTGGACTGGCAGACGCATTTTACCATTCTCGTTGGGGTTTTGAGCTACTGAGCATCATGAAACAGACTCAGATTTGCTTTTAACGAGTATTGATTAATTGATTATAATCAGCAAATCAATTATAACACATTTAACAAGGCAGTGAGGCAGCTGCAGAGGTTAAACATCCCAATGATTTGCCGGTGTTGGTTCCTTGTACACCAATTTGGGTTCAATTGGGAAACAATAGATTTTATGCTCACTTAGAACATCTTAATACTGAATGTCTGCCTGTGACAGGGAATCAATCCAGCAGTAAATATCTAGCTCCAATCAGTTAAACACACAAACTGACCCATTGTTGCTGGTATCGGACTGCAAAAGAAAAATAGAGGGTGGGTTTTTCCAAATCTCGGAAAGGTTCGGTAGCAGCGGATAAAGCAGCATTGAAGGCGGCAGAATCGACAGGGAGGGGGGAGGCTCTGATTGGGTCCATTCCGTCAGCAACTTATTTTTTTGTAGGTCAGGGCCATTTTTAAAGATTGAGCTAAAGTATGAACATTAGCCAGAAACCCCCCCATGCCAGGGGGCATTGCCGGGGGCATTGCCAGGGGCATTGCCGGGGGCATTGCCAGGGGCATTGCCAGGGGCAGTGCCAGGGGCATGGCCAGGGGCAGTGCCAGGGGGAGTGCCAAGGGGCAGTGCCAGGGGGCAGTGCCTGGGGGCAGTGCCAGGGGGAGTGCCAAGGGGCAGTGCCAGGGGCAGTGCCAGGGGCAGTGCCTGGGGGCAGTGCCAGGGGGAGTGCCAAGGGGCAGTGCCAGGGGGAGTGCCTGGGGGCAGTGCCAGGGGGAGTGCCAAGGGGCAGTGCCAGGGGGCAGTGTCTGGGGGCAGTGCCAGGGGGAGTGCCAAGGGGCAGTGCCAGGGGGAGTGCCAAGGGGCAGTGCCAGGGGGAGTGCCAGGGGGCATTGCCGGGGGCAGTGCCAGGGAGCATTGCCAGGGGGCATTGCCAGGGGGCAGTGCCAGGGGGAGTACCAGGGGGCATTGCCAGGGGGCAGTGCCAGGGAGCATTGCCAGGGGGCATTGCCAGGGGGCAGTGCCAGGGGCATTGCCAGGGGGCAGTGCCAGGGGGCCTTGCCAGGGGGTAGTGCCAGGGGGCATTGCCAGGGAGCAGTGCCAGGGGGCATTGTCAGGGGGGAGTGCCAGGGAGCATTGCCAGGGGGAGTGCCAGGGAGCATTGCCAGGGGGCAGTGCCAGGGAGCAGTGCCAGGGGTCAGTGCCGGGGCAGTGCCAGGGAGCAGTGCCAGGGGGCAGTGCCAGGGAGCATTGCCAGGGGTCATTTCCAGGGGACATTGCCAGGGGGCACTGCCGGGGGCAGTGATAGGGGGCAGTGCCAGGGGGCATTGCAAGGGGGAGTGCCAGGGAGCAGTGCCAGGGGGCATTGCCAGGGAGCATTGCCAGGGAGCATTGCCAGGGGGCAGTGCCAGGGGGCAGTGCCGGGGAGCAGTGCCAGGGAGCAGTGCCAGGGGGCATTGCCAGGGGGCAGTGCCAGGGAGCAGTGCCGGGGGCAGTGCCAGGGGGCAGTGCTAGAGGGCAGTGCCAGTGGGCATTGCTATGGAGCAGTGCCAGGGAGCAGTGCCAGGGGGCATTGCCAGGGGGCATTGCCAGAGGGCAGTGCCAGGGGGCAGTGCCAGAGGGCATTGCCAGGGGGCAGTGCCAGGGGGCATTGCCAGGGGGCAGTGCCAGAAGGCAGTGCCAGTGGGCAGTGCCGGGGCAGTGCCAGAGGGCAGTGCCAGGGGGCAGTGCCAGAGGGCAGTGCCAGGGGGCAGTGCCAGGGGGCAGTGCCAGAGGGCAGTGCCAGGGGGCAGTGCCAGGGTCAAGGCCGGGGCAGTGCTTGGATCGTGCCAGGGGGTGGAACCGAGGTCATGCCAGGGGGCAGTGACTAGGTCGAGCCAGGGGACAGTGCCGGGATCATGCCGGGGGAAGTGCCTGGGTCATACCAGGGGGCAGTTCTTGGGTAGTGCCGGGAAAGTGCCGAGGTTTGATCCTCTCCCGCCTGATTGATGCACTCACCTGAGCTCCTCTGGGGAGCAGTGAGGTTTCACTCCGATCTGCCCTCCCACCAGCATGAATGGACTTGCTGTCGGGGGGCGAGGGGGTTCATTCAGGCGGAGAGGCTTGATAATCAGGTGCGAATGTCTGGCAGAGAGAGGCGACAATCATGTCCCCTGTTTATGTCGGTGTGAAACGTGATTGGTGCCTCTCGCAAGATTCTCCACTCCTCCCATCATCAAACCTACCCCAAAAAAACAGGAGTGGAAAATCCCAGCCATGTTTCATACAAGTGGTGGAACTTACATATATGTTAATATTCAATGAGATGTGGGTGTATTCATACAAGGAATGGAAGGTTAGCTTACAGATGCAGCAAGCAAATAAGGCAAGTGGCAAGTTGGTCTTTGGAGCAAGGGGATTGGAGCAAGGAAGGCATGTTACAATTATACAGAACTCTGGTCAGACCACACCTGGAGAACCTTGTGTGGTTTTGGTCCACATATTCAAGAAGGATATGTTTCTGTTGGAGGCAGAGCAGAGAAGGTTCACTAGATTGGTTTCTAGAAAGTCCTATGATGAGTAAATTGGGCCTATAATCTTTGTGGAATTTTAAAGAAACAGAGGTGGTTCAATAGAAACATCCAGTTTATGAAGGGGCTTGACAGGATAGATACGGAGAGGTTCTTTTCCCAGGTTGAGGAATCTAGAACACGGTGCACAGTGTTTGAAGGACACGCGGCAGAGCGCATACCTCTGCCACACTGTGTTAACTGATCTTTATTATCATTAAGCAGCTCTTCCATGAGTGTTTTCACTGCCTGGTTGATCCTCTGCAACCACAAAGCAGAAAAAATAATGTTTTTTTTTGTTAGGAGCTTCTACCTCAAAAGAGACTTCAGGCCAATCCACATCCAACAACCGACTCTGAAAACTCTGCTCACATTTTGACAGCTGTGACAAATTTCATGCCAGCAGCTGAGATAATCCTTAAAATTCTAAATAAAACAACCCACAAAAAGTTCAATTAATCCCATCTTACAATGCTAACGGATCCTTTAGAATCTGGATCCACATCTTTGCCATAAACTAACCATTTCTATCTTGGGCTGTACCCTATCTGTATTCCAAATTTCATTGAAATCCATCCATTAGTCTTTGCGAGATATTGTCCACAGTCAAGCAGACTAACAAAGGCCAAAACATTACCTGATCCCTCCTTTCAGTGGCAGAGATAATAAGTGGGAGAACATTTAGGACTGAGATGAGGAGGAACGTTTTCACTCAGATGTGAATCTTTACAATTATCTATCTCAGCGAATAATGGATGCTACTTGAGGAATTCTGTCCCTCGGAGAATTAAGGGAAACGTGGAACGGGTGGTAAAGTAGATTTGAGGCAGATGATTAGCGATGGTCTATTCTGTTTGTATGGTTTATTCCAGCCTTTTTCTTATATGCAGCTTCTCTCAACGTTCCAATGTTATTGTACCTCGACGTTAGTTAAACTGGAACCACACTTGGGGCACAGTGGAATGCTGTGATGGTCAGTGCTAGTTTTACTTTAAGTAGCAGATTGGATTCCCAATGTGTGGTCAATGTTTATATTGTACTGATCCATAACAAGGCACCATATCGAACAAACAGGTTCCGTTGGCTGAGCTGTTTTTGATGCAGAAACTAATTAGGACGTGTGGCAGTTCTATGGTATTTCTCAATGGAAACTATGGAAATGTTTGCTTCTGCACCGTCCTATTGGCAAAATAAAAAGAGACACTCTGAATGGAATTGAAGCGGAGGGTAGGTGAGAGTACAAAGAGGAAAAACGCTCACACAGAGAATTAAAAATAAGTTGTCTCCTTTTGTGACATTTGCCACTTCACTTCAAAGTAACTCATTGTCTGTGAAGTGCTTGGGGACCTTTTAGCGAGATGTGATAAAGGACCAATAACTGTGAGTCAGTCTCTCTTTCTCTACATCCTCAGAGCTGTGGATAAATGGTAGAGATGGACAAACATATTCTACTTTCTTCACATGAAAATATAAACAAAATATACGCTGGAGGATAATCGTTTGGGCAGAGCTTCCCGGTTTATGCCAGGATCGTGGGCAGAGCTTCCCGGTTTATGCCAGGATTGTGGGCAGAGCTCATGTCCGTCTGCCCTTCTCCAACAACGTGCTTTAAAACCAAACCAGAGGTCATAAGTTCATAAGATAGAGGAGCAGAATTAGGCCATTCGGCCCATCGAGTCTGCTCCGCCATTCTACCATGGCTGATCTCATCCTGGCCTCAACGCCACCGTCCTGCCCGTTCTCCATAACCCTCTAAACCAATTAAAAACAGTTTCCACTGTCAGGAAAAGATTTCTGTGTCTCACAACACCATTCTTGTAAATATCTGAGTAGTTTAATGTTAACTAGCACTGAGATAACTTGTGCTCACTCTTCACTGCATTGAGACCGCTTAAACTCATTTACCCTTTATCTTGTTTGTTTGATAGATTATAAAGAAGATTTTACAATGTCATAACTGCTTACAGCTTGTGTTTACACCAACACCTCACTACCTGTTGTTGATGAAAACGCCCCACTACATTACCGCCCAGCTAAGGGCAAGGTGAACGATTGTCATCACAGGATGTCCAGACATCACACCCAAACTCACGAGAAGATTGCAGTGAGAGTGAGCTGTATGTTAAGGATAATGTTATAAATGGGGAGCTTACAAGGCAAATCTGACCTTTACTACGTTTACAAATACTCCATTCCTTTTTTGGAAGTTTAAGAGGTGATCTAATTGATACCTTTAAAATGATGAAGAGATTCAACGGGGTGGATACAAGAGGAATTTCTACATTCTTGCTGTGAATATAGGGGCTGAGCATTGACCCCATTGCACCCTGGGAGTCACTCCTTACCATATCCACACAGCTCATTCACAACCCACACTTTATTTCTTTTCTTGGTTTCATTAATCCACCTCAGGAGCTTGTCTCCTTATCCTATAACACATCTGCTTCTATCATTCTTTCAGACAGTGCACTGCAGATTATAGCAATCACAGCATAAAAACCCCATCTCCTGGCTGAAACTTAAATCAGCATCTTTCCCTTCACCACCTGCCAACTGGATCAATCCCTGTTAAAACTTCCTGTCATTTGGAAAGTTCTCTGAACTTTCTTGACTCTACGACTTCTCGCATCTCTCCATATAGCTCAGTCCCACTGTCCCTATCATTCCCTTGAACCACCCCTCTGCCCGCTACATAGCACAGTGCTGCCCAGTGCTGCCCGGTGCTGCCCGGTGCTGCCCAGTGCTGCCCAGTGCTGCCCAGTGCTGCCCGGTGCGGCCCGGTGCTGCCCGGTGCTGCCCAGTGCTGCCCAGTGCTGCCCGGTGCTGCCCAGTGCTGCCCGGTGCTGCCCAGTGCTGCACAGTGCTGCCCAGTGCTGCCCAGTGCTGCCCGTGCGGCCCGGTGCTGCCCAGTGCTGCCCGGTGCTGCCCAGTGCTGCACAGTGCTGCCCAGTGCTGCCCAGTGCTGCCCGTGCGGCCCGGTGCTGCCCGGTGCGGCCCGGTGCTGCCCGTGCTGCCCAGTGCGGCCCAGTGCTGCCCAGTGCTGCCCAGTGCTGCCCGGTGCTGCCCGGTGCTGCCCAGTGCGGCCCGGTGCTGCCCGTGCGGCCCAGTGCTGCCCAGTGCTGCCCAGTGCTGCCCAGTGCTGCCCGGTGCTGCCCAGTGCTGCCCGGTGCTGCCCAGTGCTGCCCGATGCTGCCCGGTGCTGCCCAGTGCTGCCCAGTGCTGCCCAGTGCTGCCCGGTGCTGCCCAGTGCTGCCCAGTGCTGCCCGGTGCTGCCCGGTGCTGCCCAGTGCTGCCCGGTGCGGCCCGGTGCTGCCCAGTGCTGCCCAGTGCTGCCCAGTGCTGCCCGGTGCTGCCCGGTGCTGCCCAGTGCTGCCCAGTGCTGCCCGGTGCGGCCCGGTGCTGCCCAGTGCTGCCCAGTGCTGCCCGGTGCTGCCCGGTGCTGCCCGGTGCTGCCCAGTGCTGCCCAGTGCTGCCCGGTGCGGCCCGGTGCTGCCCAGTGCTGCCCAGTGTGGCCCAGTGCTGCCCGGTGCTGCCCAGTGCTGCCCAGTGCGGCCCGGTGCTGCCCAGTGCTGCCCAGTGCGGCCCGGTGCTGCCCAGTGCTGCCCAGTGCTGCCCAGTGTGGCCCAGTGCTGCCCAGTGCTGCCCAGTGTGGCCCAGTGCTGCCCGGTGCTGCCCAGTGCTGCCCAGTGTGGCCCAGTGCTGCCCGGTGCTGCCCACTGCTGCCCAGTGTGGCCCAGTGCTGCCCAGTGCGGCCCAGTGCTGCCCAGTGTGGCCCAGTGCTGCCCGGTGCTGCCCAGTGCTGCCCAGTGTGGCCCAGTGCTGCCCGGTGCTGCCCACTGCTGCCCGGTGCTGCCCAGTGTGGCCCAGTGCTGCCCAGTGTGGCCCAGTGCTGCCCGGTGCTTCCCAGTGCTGCCCGTGCTGCCCGTGCTGCCCAGTGTGGCCCAGTGCTGCCCGGTGCTGCCCAGTGTGGCCCAGTGCTGCCCAGTGTGGCCCAGTGCTGCCCGGTGCTGCCCACTGCTGCCCAGTGTGGCCCAGTGCTGCCCAGTGTGGCCCAGTGCTGCCCGGTGCTTCCCAGTGCTGCCCGGTGCTGCCCAGTGTGGCCCAGTGCTGCCCAGTGCGGCCCAGTGCTGCCCGGTGCTGCCCGGTGCTGCCCAGTGCGGCCCAGTGCTGCCCGGTGCTGCCCGGTGCTGCCCAGTGCTGCCCAGTGCTGCCCGGTGCTGCCCGGTGCTGCCCGGTGCTGCCCAGTGCTGCCCAGTGCTGCCCGTGCTGCCCGGTGCTGCCCGGTGCTGCCCAGTGCGGCCCAGTGCTGCCCGGTGCGGCCCGGTGCTGCCCGGTGCTGCCCAGTGCTGCCCAGTGCTGCCCGTGCTGCCCAGTGCGGCCCGGTGCTGCCCGGTGCTGCCCGGTGCTGCCCGGTGCTGCCCGTGCTGCCCGGTGCTGCCCGGTGCTGCCCAGTGCGGCCCAGTGCTGCCCAGTGCTGCCCGTGCTGCCCAGTGCGGCCCGGTGCTGCCCGGTGCTGCCCGGTGCTGCCCGGTGCTGCCCGGTGCTGCCCGGTGCTGCCCAGTGCTGCCCAGTGCTGCCCGTGCTGCCCGGTGCTGCGCGGTGCTGCCCAGTGCGGCCCAGTGCTGCCCAGTGCGGCCCGGTGCTGCCCGGTGCTGCCCAGTGCGGCCCAGTGTGGCCCGGTGCATTTCTTATCTGCCATGCACCTCCCACCCACCTTTCATTGGCATGCCCCCCCCCTCAGACCCTGACCCTGAGCTGTGCCCCCGGCACACGGGCACTCTTGCACTGTCACCCTGGCAGTGCTCCTGCTGGCTTTGCGGTGCCAACCGAGCACATTGGTAAGGTGCCAGGTTAAGGTGCCTGCTGGGCAGTGCCAAGGCGCAGGCGTTCCAGAGGGAGGGCCACCCCGCCCTGCCCCTGCCACCCAGGGGCCTGCGACTGGGAGAGCCTCCGCGTGCCATTCTGCGTAGACCAGCACTGAACAGCACCCAGCTGAGCCCTCCCTGCGGGGGCCAGTACATCCGGGGGTGTAGATCCTGGGGGGCCGGTGGATCCTGGGGGGCCGGTGGATCCTGGTGGGGGGGCGCTGGACCGGAGTATGGCATAAATCTGGACTGGACTATGGCATAAATCTGGACCGGAGTATGGCATAAATCTGGACCGGAGTATGACATAAATCTGGACCGGAGGATGGGATAAATCTGGACCGGAGTATGATAGAAATCTGGACTGGAGTATGGCATAAATCTGGACTGGAGTATGGCATAAATCTGGACTGGAGTATGACATAAATCTGGACTGGAGTATGGCATAAATCTGGACTGGAGTATGGCATAAATCTGGACTGGAGTATGATAGAAATCTGGACTGGAGTATGGCATAAATCTGGACTGGAGTATGGCATAAATCTGGACTGGAGTATGACATAAATCTGGACCGGAGTATGGCATAAATCTGGACTGGAGTATGGCATAAATCTGGACCGGAGTATGACATAAATCTGGACCGGAGGATGGGATAAATCTGGACCGGAGTATGGCATAAATCTGGACTGGAGGATGGGATAAATCTGGACCGGAGTATGGCATAAATCTGGACCGGAGAATGGGATAAATCTGGACCGGAGGATGGCATAAATCTGGACTGGAGGATGGGATAAATCAGGACCGGAGTATGGCATAAATCTGGACTGGAGTATGGCATAAATCTGAACCGGAGTATGACATAAATCTGGACCGGAGTATGACATAAATCTGGACCGGAGTATGGCATAAATCTGGACTGGAGTACGATATAAATCTGGACTGGAGTATGGCATAAATCTGGACTGGAGTATGGCATAAATCTGGACCGGAGTATGGCATAAATCTGGACTGGAGTATGGCATAAATCTGGACTGGAGTATGGCATAAATCTGGACCGGAGGATGGCATAAATCTGGACCGGAGTATGACATAAATCTGGACCGGAGTATGGGATAAATCTGGGCTGGAGTATGGCATAAATCTGGACTGGAGGATGGGATAAATCAGGACCGGAGTATGGCATAAATCTGGACTGGAGTATGGCATAAATCTGGACCGGAGTATGACATAAATCTGGACCGGAGTATGACATAAATCTGGACCGGAGTATGGCATAAATCTGGACTGGAGTACGATATAAATCTGGACTGGAGTATGGCATAAATCTGGACTGGAGTATGGCATAAATCTGGACCGGAGTATGGCATAAATCTGGACTGGAGTATGGCATAAATCTGGACTGGAGTATGGCATAAATCTGGACCGGAGGATGGCATAAATCTGGACCGGAGTATGACATAAATCTGGACCGGAGTATGGGATAAATCTGGGCTGGAGTATGGCATAAATCTGGACCGGAGGGTGGCATAAATCTGGACCGGAGGACGGCATAAATCTGGACTGGAGTATGGCATAAATCTGGACCGGAGTATGGCATAAATCTGGACCGGAGTATGGCATAAATCTGGACTGGAGTATGACATAAATCTGGACTGGAGTATGACATAAATCTGGACCGGAGTATGACAAACCTGGGCGGGGAGGTGGAATGAACTTGGGCTGGTTGAATTTTCATGGTGATTGCTTTCAGACTTCAGGAACATCAACACATCGCCTTCAGCACCCACAATGTCTGCCACATAATTAGCATAAGGAAAAAGAATCAATTTTTGAGCACACAGATCAATATGTGAAAATAAAGCTCTGATTGATGTTCGGTATTGATCTGCAAAGTGTGAGAGTATTCAGTGGCAAGTGGGAAGTTGCAATAAGCACCTCGATCAGCTTAGTTACTAATGTGCCAATGGGAGCAGACACTGCAAAGGCTGAGTTCATTAACACAGTTTAATATTCACACAATTCTTACACTTTGCAATCTAGTCATTTCGAAAGAGCATGAAAATCGCAGCAATTGCCATTTTCCCGTGGGAGGTTGATGGAAAAAGTGAAGTCGTATGGGGTCCAGGGTGTACTAGCTGGATGGATAAAGAACTGGCTGGGCAACAGGAGACAGAGAGTAGTGGTGGAAGGGAGTGTCTCAAAATGGAGAAAGGTGACTAGTGGTGTTCCACAGGGATCCGTGCTCGGACCACTGTTGTTTGTGATATACATAAATGATCTGGACGAAGGTATAGGTGGTCTGATTAGCAAGTTTGCAGATGATACTAAGATTGGTGGAGTTGCAGATAGCGAGGAGGACTGTCAGAGAATACAGCAAAATATAGATAGATTGGAGAGTTGGGCAGAGAAATGGCAGATGGAGTTCAATCCAGGCAAATGCGAGGTGATGCATTTTGGATGATCTAATTCAAGAGAGGACTATACGGTCAATGGAAGAGTCCTGGGGAAAATTGATGTACAGAGAAATCTGGGAGTTCAGGTCCATTGTACCCTGAAGGTGGCAACGCAGGTCGATAGAGTGATCAAGAAGGCATACAGCATGCTTGCCTTCATCGAACGGGGTATTGAGTACAAGAGTTGGCAGGTCATGTTGCAGTTGTATAGGACTTTGGTTAGGCCACATTTGGAATACTGCGTGCAGTTCTGGTCGCCACATTACCAGAAGGATGTGGATGCCTTAGAGAGGGTGCAGAGGAGGTTCACCAGGATGTTGCCTGGTATGGAGGGTGCTAGCTATGAAGAAAGGTTGAGTAGATTAGGATTGTTTTCGTTGGAAAGACGGAGGTTGAGGGGGGACCTGATTGAGGTCTACAAAATTATGAGAGGTATGGACAGGGTGGATAGCAACAAGCTTTTTCCAAGAGTGGGGGTGTCAATTACAAGGGGTCACGATTTCAAGGTGAGAGGGGGAAAGTTTCAGGGAGATGTGCGTGGAAAGGTTTTTACGCAGAGGGTGGTGGGTGCCTGGAACGCTTTGCCAGCGGAGGTGGTAGAGGCGGGCACGATAGCATCATTCAAGATGCATCTAGACAGAGATATGAACGGGCGGGGAACAGAGGGAAGTAGATCCTTGGAAAATAGAAGACAGGTTTAGATAAAGGATCTGGATCGGCGCAGGCTGGGAGGGCCGAAGGACCTGTTCCTGTGCTGTAATTTTCTTTGGTCTATTGCGAAATTGTTGTTGTGGATTGAAACGGATAGTCATGTCGAAATAGGATGATTCAATATTGTTCCTTTATTTTTAGAATTATATATCTTTGTACTTCCTCGTCCTTCAACCTGACAATCTGTCCTGTAATCCCATTGGCCTAAAGGTTGGTGCGATACCACTGGTTTGACACGAGCGACGTGATTTACTGGCCGCGTTGAGCCCGAACGGGAGTGCGGCACGGCTGGTAGATGCTAGGCGAGGCCTCCCGCTGGCTTCCCGACAGCCACTATGCCTCGCGAGATCCACCCAGATCTCAGGAGGCATCGCGATAGGATCCCGCTCAGGCGTGCTGACGCAGGATCTATCAGGCTCCCAGAGAGACACCAGCTGGGTACTATTCAGTGCCAGGGTGGCAGGGCCAAGGGTCAGGGCCTGAAGGGGGCCAAACCCATGAAAGGAAGGTGGAGGGGGGTATGAAGGTTGAGGATGGCTGCAGGGCAGGTATGAAGGAGCCTCCTGAAGGTTGGGGGAGGGGGTTGAAGGGTGTGGGTCCTGGAAGGGGGGGGTTCTGAAAGGGGGAGTGGGAAGGCCTGAAAGGTGAGGCCCTCAGCGACACCATAGCAGGGTGTCATCTCTTGGGGGGGGGGGGGGAGAGATAATGTCCAAGTGTGTGGGGGGGGGGGGGGGGGGGGGAGTGGCGACATGTGGGTGGAGGGTGTGAGGGACCCACAAGTCCTCCTAGAGATCAGGGCACCTTTTTAGCATGTGACCAGTGATGACTAGCCCGTGGGAGACTCCCGAGGGCCCAAACAAGTGACTAAATGTGGTTAGATAGTGGTGGGGAACTCGCTGACAGAACCGGAGAGAAACTCCCAACAAAACCCACCACAAATGGCACTTAGAAACCGTTCTGTTAGATCTCACCCTCAGTAGCAAATGTGATAATTACAAAGTCCGAGGGCAGCACGATGGCGCAGTGGTTAGCACTGCGCTAAGGAGCTGGGTTTGAATCCTGGCCCCCGGGTCACTGTTCGTGTGGAGTTTGCAAATTCTCTCCCTATCTGCGTGTGTCTCACCCCCACAACCCAAAGATGTGCAGGCCACGCTAAATTGCCCCTTAATTGGATAAATAAAAATTGGGTACACTAAATTTATTTAAAAAAAGAAAATAAATAAATACAAAATCCTGATGGGAAGTATTGAACAAGGCTCAGGAGCTGAGCTATGTTGCTGCATCATCTCAGGAGAATTTAAACAGTGCCATAAACGTTCTGTTCACTGTATTAATGAAAGTTTAATTAATTTATTGTCAGTGGGTAACAGCAGCATGAAAATAGCAGACAGGAGTTTTCAGAGACATGTCTAAACATATTCACTGCCACTGTTTCTTCCAGCTGAAATCAGTTTTGGTTCCTCAACAGTAAAGCTGTGGTTCTGAATGGACCCAATCACAGCTCAAAAACCCGAGAAATAGAGATTGTGCAGGATTGCAGTTCGCAAGTTTTTGCAAGACTTTGTCTTCTTTGTACATAAGGCACCGGGCCCTCACTTCTGGATCCTGTGACCAAATCCATAGGTTAGGACTTGGGAGCAGACCATTCAGAGTGTTCTCAGACCGAGACCTCCCAGCTCCAAGCTCACGGTCTGCTGAGCAGCTGTGGTCCCCCCCCCCCCCCCCCTCCTGTTTGTATCAGAAACATGGACACTGTACAGCAGACACCTCCACTCCCTGGAGAGATATCACCAATGCTGCCTCCGCAAAATCCTGCAAATCCACTGACAGGATAAACGTACCAATGTGAACGTCCTCTCCCAGGCCAATGTTGCCAGTATTAAGGCACTGGTCACGCTCATCCAGCTGCGATGGGTGGGTCACACTGCCCGCATGCCCGACACAAGACTTCCCAAACAAGTGCTCTACTCCGAGCTTCGCAATGACAAGCGATCATTAGGAGGGCAGAGGAAGTGATACAAGGGCACTCTGAAAGCCTCCCTAAATAAATACAAAACCCCATCGACACATTAGGAATCACTTGCCTTAGAACGCACAAACTGGAGAAAAAGCATCCGCGAAGGTGCCAATCACCTCGAGTGTACCTGGAGCACGTGAAGGTCAAGTGTAAACAGCGGAAGGAGAGCGCAGAATCCAGAGCGTCTCACCCACCTACCTCATCAAACACCACCTGCCAAACCTGTGGCAGAGTCTGCGGAACCAGCGTTGGACTATTCAGCCACTGCAGAACCCACCTCCCCGGAGTGGAAGCAAGTCACCCACCACCCGAGGCCCAACAGAGAGGACTTAGGAGCAGGAACAGGCCATTCAGCCCCTCTAGCCTGCTCTGCCGTTCAATGGCTGATCTGGTCCTGTCTCAGTTCACCTCCCTGCCTGCCCCCATAACTACTGACTCCCTTGTCCATTAGAAACCTGTCCAACTCTGTCTTGACTAAATTCAGTGACCACGGTCTCCACTGCTCTGTGGGGAAGGGAATTCCAAATATTAACGGCTGTTTCAATGGAAAACCTTAAACTATGTCCTTGGTTCTCGCCTCCCCCACAAGTGGAAACACCCTCCCCGTATCTATCTTATTAAATCCCCCCAGGATTTCATACGCTTAACAAGATCACCTCTAACTTTTTAAACTCCAATTGGTGGCCCACATCCCTGGAATGATTTGAGTAAATCATTTTTGACCGGCATCAAATGCAATTATATCCTTGTTCAAACTAGGAGACTGAAGCTGTACAAATTATCCCTGATGTGGTCTAACCTGGTTTTATGTTCCATTCCGCTTGCACATACCATTCCATTTGCCTTCCTAATCACTTGCTTCACCCCCCCCCCCCCCCCCCCCCCCCCATCCTTAAAATTGGCAGCCACCGTCTGCAAAGACCCAGTTCCTAAACTGGTGACCTGTTCCTCAATTCCCAGTTGGGAATTTGGCAGTGCCGAGACAGTTTTGTGCCAGGAGCGTATCTGAAATTCCGATGATCCCAACTCTTCACAATCCCAGTACACGCGTAGGAATCCCTCAGGGCGACTCTGAATTCTGATCTTCCTCCTTCCTGTTGGAGAATTGGCTTCCTTGGGGAATAGTGACAAGCCCAAGATTGGACGGACAGCAGTGTGCGAGTTCCTGACCATAATCCACCTTCTATTAAACAGAATTACATTGTTGGTGCTGGTAACGGTAGCTCTGGGCTTACCTCATTTACAAAGACCCAGTGGCTGTCCTTTGAAGCCAAATTTGTCTCCACTGCCTGAAAAACACAAGAGGTCAAACATTATAACAGGTGGAAGGAGGTCGAACCAGGCGCTCGGGTCAGTCCGCCAGTAGTGACATGGAGAGCTGATATTATCCCTATAATACCAAAATGCCTTGACAAATATTCCAGCCTGTTGATTATTTTTCTGAGTAAAACTAATATATTCCCGCTGGAATTCTCTGGCCCTGGGATTCCCGGTTCCCGCTGGCAGCACATCCCAGCCCACAGCATTCCCGGCAGCGTGGAGTGACTTCATTGGGAAATCCCATTGACAAGCGGCGGGAGAATCCCGCCACCAGGGAATGCCGCGATGCTGAGAAACACATGGCTGGGGAACCGGAAAATCCCGGCCCACATTGTTTTATTGAAGGAGTTATTTTCTACTTCTTCATTCGTGCTTTTCCCCCCCATTCACTCAGCGGCTGTGAGCAGCGCTGGCGTTTGTTACCCGCCCTAGTCCACCCTTGAGCTGAGTGGCCTGTTTGACATTTCAGAGGCTAGTTTAGGATCAGTCATGTTGCTGTGGGTCTGGAGAGTAGGCGAGATGGGATAAGGACGGCAGATTTCCTTCCCTAAAGGACATTAGTGACCCAGTTGCGTTTTGGATCTTTACAACGATGGAGAGTGGTGTCATGATCATAATGAGACTTTTAAGTGGAGCGACACGGTAGCACAGTGGTTAGCACTATGGCTTCATAGCGTCACGGTCCCAGGCTCGATTCCCGGCTTGGGTCACTGTCTGTGCGGAGTCTGCACGTTCTCCCCGTGTCTGTGTGGGTTTCCTCCGGGCGCTCTGGTTTCCTCCCACAAGTCCTGAAAGACGTGCTGTTAGATAATTTGGACATTCTGAATTCTCCCTCTGTGTACCCGAACAGGCGCCGGAATGTGGCGACTAGGGGCTTCATTGCTGTGTAAGTCTACTTGTGACAATAAAAATTATTATTATTATTAATGTAGATTCACTGACTGGTCACCCCAATGCTGAGCAGGTTAACATTGAATCCCTGAATCTGAAGACAGTAAAGGGTTAATATAAATAGTAAATATTCTCTAACTGTAATTAATCTACTATCTTTTTTAAGTAATACATTGTAATAATGCAATAATAATGCAATAATTTTTAAGTAATACACAGTTTAGATAAACCATCACTTCATCTGCAAAGGTTACAATCCCATTCTCTAACTGTCCTCTCAATTCTGTTTCTGATTGTTCGCCATTATAGACGGGTCCCCCACCTTTGCCTCACTGTGCTCATTATTTCCAATGGTGGCCAGTTCTGTGACTTCACTCTGCACCATTTATGGAGATGAGTCTGCAGTTTCCTTTTCCATCAGCCTTAACATTTTCCACCTTTATCCTTTGTCGCAGCCAGCTGTCCATCTCAATTCTGGGATCTGCTCCAGGGTATTTCCTGTCACCCATGCCTTCAGTCAAATCAAACGGCTAACTTATGAATCATGGATTCTGCCCTGGCAGGGGCATCACCAATCATAACAGAGCATCTTTCACCCGCTCTCCATTGATTGGCCCACCCATCTCTGTCACTATTGGATGCTGAAAGGGCGTTTCCCCGTGTGGGGGGAATCTTCAGCTCCAGAATTCGGGCTTTCCCATTTAAGATGGGAGATGAGGAGCAATTTGTTCCTCTGAAGCTCGTTCATCTTGGCAACTTTCTGTTGCAAAGAGCAGTGGAGGCTGGAATATATTGCAGGCCAAGTTAGACAGATTCTTGGTTGACAAGCGATTATGGGGGGCAGTCAGAGAAGTGAAGTTAAGACCACAATTCGATCAATTTTTTTCTGGACCATGGATCTAATTACTGATGAGAAGTGATTTCTTTATCAATTCAGCATTTCCTTTTAAGAAAAGCTCGTCTGTCAGAATTCTGAGTCCAAAGACAAGTGAAAATGGGCTGAAATATTCTGATGGGGGGGTGGCAGGGGATGATTCTGACTGATAACGTTAAAGTCATGGATTCAAACAATGTTCCTGATGTTCAACATTAGCAAACAGGTCCCATCACTGATGGGGGGAGTGGACAATCACATCATGTGTTTCCACCAAAGCAAAATGCAACTTTGCAATTCTTGTGATAGTTTCCATTCCCATCGTCCAATCTGTCCAAAGCAAACAGAAGGGGAAAATCCCGACCTCGGTTTCTCTCTCCACAGATGCTGGTTTGCGTTTTTTTAAATGTATTTATTATTAACATCTATCAAACAGGTTACAGCAAATAAACACCCCGCGAAACATACTTCCCAGCAATCAACTATACAGTCTGTACAGATATTTCCCCTTTTTCACCCTCCCCCCTCTCCCCCCACCTCCCACTCCCCACCTCCTTGCGACGAACAGCTCCCAGGCATTCAAAAGTGAGAAAATGTTCCACTCCCCAGAAATACAGATCACCAATTTGGGTGAGAAGACAAAAAAAAACATCCTCTCCACAACCAATCGATTGATTACTGATGCAGACTAATGTCGATCAGCCAGGTGTCTACGGTGAGATTTGTTTATAAAACTATGGTCACAAAATCATTTTCAGAAAGACACATACAATTTCTGAACAGGAAATGACAACAGACAACATGCAAAGAAAAGGGGGAAATAAGCAGAGAAATCCACTCTAACGCGATTAGATTTAATGAAAAACTACTTTACTTCAACCTTTAAAATATAGGAAAACATTAAAGAAAAACACATCAAAGGACAGGGTGTTCTTCAAATTCAGACCAGTTCTATAATTTCCTTAATGGAATGGTAAATGTAACCTAACCATTCTTTTCAGAGTAATCCATTAGGGCCATGGTAATAAGAGAATGCCCACAGCTACCCAGCATGTTTGAAATGTCTGTCGATGTACCTGCCATTAACAACAACAAACTTTGCCCAATCTCATCTGTAGATACGACCTCGAGTAATGCAGGTTCCTGAACCTCATTGAAACCTAATGCAGTTTGAAATGATTTCCCAGACATTCACACTCAATGTTTCAGTATCTCTCGGGACAAAATATGTCTTCATCATTCATATCAAAGTAATACAAGGTGATAGAACACTCTTCAAGACAGATGTCAGCACTGAGGTAAAACCAGCCCTAACATCTCCCTCGCATCATTTAGACAACCGCCTTGCCCCTTACTCCAAATAAGTGTTCCTGATTCCCCAAATACACCGCCCCAAATAGCCTTGCCAGCCACCCCGATCCACAATGCCCCATTGTCCCTCTCCGGCTAGACTGTCCATGGGGAAATCAGCAGAATTGGTCAATGTTTGGTGCTGCAAGATCGATGCTCTGCCTTTTATTCGGAAGAACCCCGTTCTCTCTCGGAACGTCAGTCAGACCTAATTACAAAATTTCGAGATTTCACAGGGATTCCCATTTTCCATGCCCGATTCCAAACCGGCAGCCCACAGAAATATTTGCTCTGAGGGGGCGTCCGGCATGGAGGCCCAGACTGAGCAGCGGTATCTCAATGGGAGAGGGTCAAAGACTCTGAGACATTAAAGTCCTTAAAATCAATTATATTTCATTCAGTGACATCTCAGTGCGTGACAATGGCCCCCAACTCTCAGCACCGGACATCATCTCTGCTCACACTGAGCACCTACAACTCAGTACACTTGTGAACCCTCCCACCACATTGCAGTATGTCCCCAGGATGCACATCAGAGTTGAGGCAGTTGTTGCCTCCCACGACCTGTTGCTGGAGATGCCCTTGGTGGGCGTCCTGTGGAGGGTCGAGTCCTAGAGGGCCACAGGCTAATTTCGGGTAGCACTGACGTTTCCACGTCTCGCTGTTCTGCCTGGGTGGAGGACACCAGGATGTGCTCCTGCAGATCCTCCTCCCTCAGGACACTCGTCAGCACCGGTGTTACTCCATGGGACAGAGAGTAGCTGGAATGAGATCAAGAAACCTCAACATTTGGATCCCTGCTGGTGGCCGGGCCATGCTGCTCGGGTGATATTACTGCAAAGGAAGTAACACCCTGGTTTCCCATTCTTCAATCACTTTCACCATTCAGCTGGTTATCCTACATCCTCTCTCCACACCTTCATTCATTTCCATCTCTGTAACATTGTCCGACTCCAGCACCAATTCAGCTCATCAGTTGCTGACACCTTCATCCATCCAGTTTTTACATCTAAACATGATTATTCCAACAGGCCCTTGGAAAACCTCCCAATTTTAATCCACTCAGAAATGACTGAAACTTGTCCAAAATTCTACTGGAGTTTCTTGCTCCCAGCCTGACTCCCAGTAGATCAGGTTAGCCCTGTGCTCGCTGCACTGGCTGTCCGTGCAGTACAGCACAGTCTTCCAATCCTCACCCCAATCTCTCCACAGCCTCGTCCCTCCCCGTCAGTGTAACCTCTCCCATCCCACAACCCTCCAAGGTTTCTGCACTCCTCCAATTCTGGCCTCTTGCATATCCCTGCTCCATAACTGGCGTTGGTGCCTGACCATAAACCTCAGAATTCTCTCTCCAAATCCCGGTACCTTTGTCATCAATCCTTTGGTCATCTGCTCGGTGATGAATGTAGGATTTTAGATATGTTGGATGACAGGTATTTGGTGAAGTAAAGGTTAAAAGCCTGGGTTAGAGTGTGTCCAACTGCTGCAGTCACATTTCAAAAATAATCTTGATTTGAAAGACAACAAAGGTTTTGGAGCCTGAGGTGCAATTAACCATCGGAAAAAGCTTGGGCTAATGCAATTTTGTTTTGATTAAGGAGATCCCTGGGGAGTTAATTAGACATGATGTAATTGCTGGGTGGAGCTAAGGCATCAGGCATTGTATGAGTGAGTTCTGATCCTGGCTGAAATGAAGCTGAGACCAATGAAGGCAGTATGCTCTCATTGCAAGTCAGTTAAAATAAATTAACAGTATTTGAAGCAATGCAGACTTGTCTGAGGACAAGGGGAAGCTATAACAAGCCAGCTGGAAATAGCTTTTGAAGACATTCAGCCAGAGTTTCTGCAGGGGTTCGGACTGGAGTCAGATCTGTTCTGTAAAGCAGTGTCAAGAGATTGCTTTCTCAAAGAATAACTCTGTAAGTATTACTCTGTGCCATTGATATTTGAGGTCGATTGAGCGATGAGCTGGTCTATATTCTTGTTGTTTAAGTGGGAATAAAGATAGCAAGTTAGGGTATTGTATTCACTGTGTAGAGTAGTATTGTTTAAGGGGTTAATGGAAGCTATTTTCTAGTACGATGTTAAAGATTTTAATACTGTGTTGATAATAAAGTCTGTTTTAATAAACCAAATCCCTATTCCTTTGTGAAATCCCTCCTGGAGTGAGGTATCTGCTCCTCACAGTCTTACAAAACTAAAATAAAATATTGGGGTTTAGGTCCGGTATCCTAGCAACTGTTGGGGCCTGGTCTGGGATCGTAATAACCCTAATATGATATCATGTGGTTTGGTGTCTGTCTGATAATGATCCCCTGGGAAGCTTCACGATATTGGAGCTGGTGTGGACATGTTGGGCGGGATTTCCTGCGGCCCTGAGGCGTTGCTTCTCAGTGGTGGAGGCGCCCTGGCATTGGCTGGCGGTGGATATTCTGGTCTGGCCGTTGTCATGTGGTTTTGTGTTGCTTGCAGCCCCTGCCAGAGGGAGACCCCACAGCCGGGGTTCAACATCGGCGAGACAGGAAGATCCTGCCAATGGGAACAGCCGGAACATTCCAGTCGGAACATTCCAGCCGTTGTTATTGCCGTTTCTCTGTCTTATCCATTTATTCCATCATGTCAGAGGCCTTTCAGTCAGCTATACTGTTCGGTCTCTTCCTCTGTCCTTTTCTATAACATTTGACATTTTCTTTTTACATTCTGCTAAACAGAAATGTAACAATCGAGCTATTGCTGAATTAATAATTACTGATCGGAATAGTTTCATTTTAGACAACAATCCTGCACAATTCAAATCCTTAAAAGCCGGTACCTGGAAAACGCTATCAATATTTGTGATGCAGTTTAAAGGATTGGACTGCACACACCTGGAGGGGCGAGATTCTCCGACCCCCCCCTGCCGGGTCGGAGAATCGCCGGGGGCTGGCGTGAATCCCGCCCCCGCCGGTTGCCGAATTCTCCACCACCGAAGATTCGGCGGGGGTAGGAATCGCGCCGCGTCGGTTGGCGCCCCCCCCCCCCCCCCCCCCCGCGATTCTCCGGCCCGGATGGGCCGAAGTCCCGCCGCTAAATTGCCTGTCCCGCCGGCGTAGATCAAACCACCTACCTTACCAGCGGGGCAAGGCGGCACGGGCGGGCTCCGGGGTCCTGGGGGGGCGCGGGGCGATCTGGCCCCGGGGGGTGCCCCCACGGTGGCCTGGCCCGCGATCGGGGCCCACCGATCCGCGAGCGGGCCTGTGATGTGGGGCACTCTTGCCCTTCCGCCTTCACCATGGTCTCCACCATGGCGGAGGCGGAAGAGACTCCCTCCACTGCGCATGCGTGGGAAACTGTCAGCGGCCGCTAACGCTCCCGCGCATGCGCCGCCCGGAGATGTCATTTCCGCACCAGCTGGCGGGGCACCAAGGGCATTTTCCGCCAGCTGGTGGGGCGGAAATTCGTCTGCCGCCGGCCTAGCCCCTTAAGGTTGGGGCTCGGACCCCCAAGATGCGGAGCATTCCGCACCTTTGGGGCGGCGCGATGCCTGACTGATTTGCGCCGTTTTGGGCGCCAGTCAGCGGACATCGCGCCGTTTCCGGAGAATTTCGCCCCAGGTATCTATCACTTACTCACATTGGCATCATTTCAAAATATATTTTAATTAAGGAAGTGCTTTCACAGCGTGGTTCCAAACCCAAACGGGCTGTCCCAGCAGTTGCTGAGGTCTGCAGCTGTGATTTCCAAAGGGGTTCAGAGCTGGCTCTTGCCCATAGAATCCCAACAGTGCAGAAGGAGGCCATTCAGCCCATTGTTTCTGCACCGACCCTCCGAAAGAGCACCCCACCCAGGCCTATTCCCTTAACCCCACCTAACCTGCGTATCTTTGGACACCAAGGGGCAATTTATCATGGCTAATCCACCTAATCTGCATATCTTTGGACTGTGGGAGGAAACCGGAGCACCCGGAGGAAACCCACGCAGACACGGGGAGAACGTGCAGACTCCGCACAGACAGTGACCCAGCGGGGAATCAAACCCGGGACCATGGGGCTGTGAGGCAGCAGTGTTAACCACTGCTGACCTGACCTCTGATTCACTCCTCTCTCACTCCCTTCGCACCATCCCTTTCCTATGGCACCATTCCGTGCACAGGAGATACAACACCTGCCCTTTTACCTGTTCCCAAGGCCCCAAAACCTGCTTCCAGGTGATGCAGTGAGTCCCTTCTAACATCCACCTTCTATTCACTGCTCAAATACAGCCCCTTCTACACTGGGGAGACCAAACCCAGACTGGGCGAGCACTTTGTGGATCACCCCTGTTCAACACACAGTGATGACCCACAGCTTTCACTTGCCTCGCGTATCAATTCTCCACTTTGAGCTTCCTGTAATATTCTAATGAAGTTCTAATCAACCTAATCCTGAGTGGTAGCCCCTCAACATTTGAACACTTTACAACCTTATGGATTAAACGTTAAGTTGTAGAATCGTGGAATGAGCATTTCAGGCAGCAGGTTGGGTCAGTTGCCCCGTTTAACTGACCCCAGACACGTGCTGCTTGGCAGGAACTGCAAAGTGCTGGTAGTAACTCTCACCCTCAATGGCAGCACAGAACGTGGCGGCTGAGGAATGAATGGACCTCACCCAGTGACTCAGGGGTGAGGCATTACTCTGGCTGTTATATTCAGCAACATTCTCAATTTGTTCATAAGGATTTTCTCTTTTTGCTACTCCAAGTCAGAAGGCGGAGAGTGGGGACAAAGGGGTCTTTTCCAGGATGGCAGCCAGTGACTAGTGGTGTGCCTCAGGGGTCTGTGCTGGGACCACAACTTTTCACAATGTACTTTAATGATCTGGAAGAAGGAACTGAAGGCACTGTTGCTAAGTTTGCAGATGATACAAAGATCTGTAGAGGGACAGGTAGTATTGAGGAAGCAAGGGGGCTGCAGAAGGATTTGGACAAGCTAGGAGAGTGGGCAATGAAGCGGCAAATGGAATACAATGTGGAAAAATGTGAGGTTATGCACTTTGGAAGGAGGAATTTAGGCATAGACTATTTTCTAAATGGGGAAATGTTTAGGAAATCAGAAGCACAAAGGGACTTGGGAGTCCTTGTTCACGATTCTCTTAAGGTTAACGTGCAGGTTCAGTCGGCAGTTAGGAAGGCAAATGCAATGTTAGCATTCATGTCGAGAGGGCTAGAATACAAGACCCGGGATGTACTTCTGAGGTGAGATAAGGCTCTGTTTAGACCCCATTTGGAGTATTGTGAGCAGTTTTGGGCCCCGTATCTAAGGAAGGATGTGCTGGCCTTGGAAAGGGTCCAGAGGTTGTTCGCAAGAATGATCCCTGGAATGAAGAGCTTGTCGTATGAGGAACGGTTGAGGACTCTGGGTCTGTACTCGTTGGAGTTTAGAAGGATGAGGGAGGATCTTATTGAAACTTACAGGATACCGCGCGGCCTGGATTGAGTGGACGTGGAGAGGATGCTTCCACTTGTAGGAAAAACTAGAAGCAGAGGACACAATCTCAGATTAAAGGGACGATCCTTTAAAACAGAGATGAGGAGGAATTTCTTCAGCCAGAGGGTGGTGAATCTGTGGAACTCTTTGCCGCAGAAGGCTGTGGAGGCCAATTTACTGAGTGTCTTTAAGACAGAGACAGATAGATTTTTGATCAATAACGGGGTTAGGGGTTATGGGGAGAAGGCAGGAGAATGGGGATGAGAAAATATCAGCCATGATTAAATGGCGGAGCAGACTCAATGGGCCGAGTGGCCTAATTCTGCTCCTATGTCTTATGGTCTTAAGTCAAACTTTAAACGTGTATATCTTCAAAAAGTTGCACTTCATCACAGCTCAAACTCCACTCAGGTACATGTGACTTTAAAGTGCCAAGGTGCCAAACTATTTTCAGGTTATAGCAACAAGATCCAGGAGGGGGGGTGAGCAGAATGATGTTACACATTGAGTTATGATCTGGAACGTACCAGCAAAAGGGACACCAATCAATAATAACTTTCAAAAGGGAACTGGATGTATATTTGAAGGTGATCATTTTTCAGGGCTGCAGGCCAAAGCACGGAAATGGAACCAAATGGATGGATCTTTCCAAGAGCCAGCATAGGCACTTCGGACAGAATGGCCTCCGCCTTTGTATAAAATTGAATGATTTTATAAAATCTCACAAACAGAAAGACGTGCGTTTAAACAGAACTTTTAATGCTCTCAGGACATCCCGAAACACTTCACAGTTTACTTAAAGTGTAGTCGCTGGTGTAACGGAGGGATTGTGGTGGCCAATTTATGCACAGCAAGCTCCCACAAACAACAGTAAGGCTAATGGCCACATAGCTGTTTTCCGTTGAAGTTATCTTGATTGAGGATTAATATTGACCTGGTTTAGCAGCAAGCTCCCCTGTTCTTCTTCGAATTCTGCTCCAGCAAGGCTAAAAGGTTCGACATTTCTCGTAGAAGGTGGCACCTCCGATAGTTACCGCACTCCCACAAAACTGCACTGAAAGGGTTAACCTGGACTCTGTGATGAAGACTCCATAGTGGGACTTGAACCTATGATTATTTGTCAGAGGCAGCACATCTACAGAGCAAAGGCTCACACTTTCCTGAACTACAGAATATGCTTTCAATGTTATATATCTCTCGGTGAATACAGAACTATTAATTTGGAGATGAGAGAATACTTCACCACACAGTCGCTATTGAATAGTGCAGTCCAGGTAATGATGAGGAGAATTTTGGTTGATAATAGAATTTAGCATTTTTTTAAAAACAGACTACACTTGCCAGATCTCAAACTGCCAAACCTATTTGTCATTATAAATTAAAGAATAAAGCTCCCGTCAAACATTATTTTATTCAATTATCAATATCGTAGTATTTCTTTATCTGATTCACAATATATCAATTTCAAAACCAATTGGATCATTCACCAACCGAGCTTGGAAATATATCAGCCCTTCCTTCACTGTCGCTGGGGCAAAATCCTGGAGCTCCCTCCCTAACAGCACAGTGGGTGTCCCTACACCTCCAGGACTGCAGCTGTTCAAGAAGGCAGCTCACCACCAACTCCTGAAGGGCAACTAGGGAGGGGCAATAAATGCTGGCCTAACCAGCGACACCCACATCCCGTAAATGAATAATAAAATAAACCCCAGCCCTGTGCAGATGTGAAACAATCAGTTGAACGGACTTCCCAGTTTCAATATTAAAAAATAAACAAGCCCTCAGGAATAACATTGCAAAGCAATTCTGTCTTATCAAGGAAGAAATGAAAAATAAGACTGTTAGCATGTGACACTGAATGCTTTTTCAAATCAACACGACCCCAATGTTAATCAAAATAGCTGAAATGATGCCAAATTATTCCCAGATGTGATTTAAATCAAGCTAACACCTGGAGCTACAACAAATTCCTTTGTGTTCTCCTGCACGACAGTTCAAAGGAAGAATGATAAAATCTACTTGCAAAAGATGCAGGAAGACAGGGCAATGCTTCGAATCACAGGATTCATTAATCGATGACTGATAGCACACACTATAAAGTAGCAGCTTTGAAAAAATGGTTATATTGAAAGCCAGGCGCTGACCAGTTGCCTGGTCTGGAGGGTATTCGGGTATTATACACTCTGTCCATGCCCCTCATAATCTTGTAGACCTCTATCAGGTCGCCCCTCAACCTCCATCGTTCCAGTGAGAACAAACCGAGTTTATTCAACCGCTCCTCATAGCTAATGCTCTCCATACCAGTCAACATCCTGGTAAATCTCTTCTGCACCCTCTCCAAAGCCTCCACATCCTTCTGGCAGTGTGGCGACCAGAATTGAACACTATACTCCAAGTGCGGCCTAACTAAGGTTCTTTCAAGTGCAACATGACTTGCCAATTTTTAAACTCAATGCCCAGGCTGATGAAGGCAAGCACGCCGTATGCCTTCTTGACTACCTTCTCCACCTGCGTTGCCACTTTCAGAGACCTGTGTACCTGTACACCCAGATCCCTCTACCTATCAACATTCTTAAGATTTTTGCCATTTACTGCATATTTCCCTTCCCATCCAAAACGCATTACATCACATTTGTCTGGATTAAACTTCATCTGCCATCTCTCCGCCCAAGTCTCCAACCAATCTATATCCTGCTGTATCCTCTGACAGTCCTCATTGCTATCCACAATTTCACCTAAAACTTACTAATAAAACTAGTTACATTTTCCTCCAAATCATTTATATATATTACGAACAGCAAAGATCCCAGCACTGATCCCTGAGGAACACCACTAGTCACAGATATCCATTCAGAAAAGCATCCTTCCATTGCTACCCTCCGTCTCCTATGACCGAGCCAGTTCTGTATCCATCTAGCCAGCTCACCTCTGATCCCGTGTGACTTCACCTTCTGTATCAGTCTGCCATGAGGGACCGAGTCAAATGCCTTACTGAAGCCAATGTAGACAACATCCACTGCCCTACCCTCATCAATCATCTTCATCACTTCCTCGAAAAACTCAATCAAGTTAATGAGGCACGACCTCTCCTTTGCAAAACCATGTTGCCTCTCGCTAATACGTCCACTTATTTCCAAGTGGGAATAAATCCTGTCTCAAAGAATCCTCTCCAATAATTTCTCTACTCACAGGCAAGACGCAGTCTGTGTAACACAGTCAAGATGCACAGTCTGTGTAACACAGGCAAGACGCACAGTCTGTGTAACACAGTCAAGACGCACAGTCTGTGTAACACAGTCAAGACGCACAGTCTGTGTAACACAGGCAAGGCGCACAGTCTGTGTAACACAGTCAAGACGCACAGTCTGTGTAACACAGTCAAGACGCACAGTCTGTGTAACACAGTCAAGACGCACAGTCTGTGTAACACAGTCTGTGAGACGCACAGTTACTGTGTAACACAGGCAAGATGCACAGTCTGTATAACACAGTCAAGATGCACAATGAGTCTGTGTAACACAGTCAAGACGCACAGTCTGTGTAACACAGTCAAGACGCACAGTCTGTGTAACACAGTCAAGGCGCACAGTCTGTGAGACGCACAGTTACTGTGTAACACAGGCAAGACGCACAGTCTGTATAACACAGTCAAGATGCACAATAAGTCTGCGTAACACAGTCAAGGCGCACAGTCTGTGTAACACAGGCAAGATGCACAGTCTGTATAACACAGTCGAGATGCCCAATGAGTCTGTGTAACACAGTCGAGATGCACAGTCTGTGTAATATAGTCAAGACGCACAGTCTGTGTAACAGTCAAGATGCACAATGAGTCTGCGTAACACAGTCAAGATGTACAGTTAGTGTAACACAGGCAAGATGCACAGTTACTGTGTAATACCGGCAAGACGCATAGTCAGTGTAACACAGGCAAGATGCACAGTCTGTGTAACACAGGCAAGGCGCACAGTCTGTGTAACACAGTGAAGACGCACAGTTACTGTGTAACACAGGCAAGACGCATAGTCTGTGTAACACTGTCAAGGTGCACAGTCTGTGTTACACAGTCAAGACGCAATCTATAAAACACAATCAAGACGCACAGTCTGTGTAACACAGTCAGGACACACAGTCTGTGTAACACAGTCAAAATGCACAGTCTGTGTACACAGTCAAGATGCACAGTCTGTGTAACACAGTCAAGACGCACAGTCTGTGTAACACAGTCAAGACGCACAGTCTGTGTAACACAGGCAAGGCGCACAGTCTGTGTAACACAGTCAAGACGCACAGTCTGTGTAACACAGTCAAGACGCACAGTCTGTGTAACACAGTCAAGACGCACAGTCTGTGTAACACAGTCTGTGAGACGCACAGTTACTGTGTAACACAGGCAAGATGCACAGTCTGTATAACACAGTCAAGATGCACAATGAGTCTGTGTAACACAGTCAAGACGCACAGTCTGTGTAACACAGTCAAGACGCACAGTCTGTGTAACACAGTCAAGGCGCACAGTCTGTGAGACGCACAGTTACTGTGTAACACAGGCAAGACGCACAGTCTGTATAACACAGTCAAGATGCACAATAAGTCTGCGTAACACAGTCAAGGCGCACAGTCTGTGTAACACAGGCAAGATGCACAGTCTGTATAACACAGTCCAGATGCCCAATGAGTCTGTGTAACACAGTCGAGATGCACAGTCTGTGTAATATAGTCAAGACGCACAGTCTGTGTAACAGTCAAGATGCACAATGAGTCTGCGTAACACAGTCAAGATGTACAGTTAGTGTAACACAGTCAAGACGCACAGTCTGTGTAACATAGTCAAGACGCACAGTCTGTGTAACACAGTCAAGACGCACAGTCTGTGTAACACAGTCAGGACACACAGTCTGTGTAACACAGTCAAAATGCACAGTCTGTGTACACAGTCAAGACGCACAGTCTGTGTAACACAGTCAAGACGCACAGTCTGTGTAACACAGTCAAGACGCACAGTCTGTGTAACATAGTCAAGACGCACAGTCTGTGTAACACAGTCAAGACGCAATCTATAAAACACAATCAAGATGCTCAGTCTGTGTAACACAGTCAGGACACACAGTCTGTGTAACACAATCAAGATGCTCAGTCTGTGTAACACAGTCAAGACGCACATTCTGTGTAACACAGGAAAGACGCACAGTCTGTGTACACAGTCAAGACGCACAATCTGTGTAACACAGTCAGGACACACAGTCTGTGTAACACAATCAAGATGCTCAGTCTGTGTAACACAGTCAAGACGCACAGTCTGTGTAACACAGGCAAGACGCACAGTCTGTGTAACACAGTCAAGACGCACAGTCTGTGTAACACAGTCAAGACGCACAGTCTGTGTAACACAGGCAAGACGCACAGTCTGTGTAACACAGTCAAGACGCACAGTCTGTGTAACACAGGCAAGACGCACAGTCTGTGTAACACAGTCAAGTCGCACAGTCTGTGTAACACAGTCAAGACGCACAGTCTGTGTAACACAGGCAAGACGCACAGTCTGTGTAACACAGTCAAGACGCACAGTCTGTGTAACACAGTCAAGACGCAATCTATAAAACACAATCAAGATGCTCAGTCTGTGTAACACAGTCAGGACACACAGTCTGTGTAACACAATCAAGATGCTCAGTCTGTGTAACACAGTCAAGACGCACAGTCTGTGTAACACAGTCAAGGCGCACAGTCTGTGAGACGCACAGTTACTGTGTAACACAGGCAAGACGCACAGTCTGTATAACACAGTCAAGATGCACAATAAGTCTGCGTAACACAGTCAAGGCGCACAGTCTGTGTAACACAGGCAAGATGCACAGTCTGTATAACACAGTCCAGATGCCCAATGAGTCTGTGTAACACAGTCGAGATGCACAGTCTGTGTAATATAGTCAAGACGCACAGTCTGTGTAACAGTCAAGATGCACAATGAGTCTGCGTAACACAGTCAAGATGTACAGTTAGTGTAACACAGGCAAGATGCACAGTTACTGTGTAATACCGGCAAGACGCATAGTCAGTGTAACACAGGCAAGATGCACAGTCTGTGTAACACAGGCAAGGCGCACAGTCTGTGTAACACAGTGAAGACGCACAGTTACTGTGTAACACAGGCAAGACGCATAGTCAGTGTAACACAGGCAAGGCGCACAGTCTGTGTAACACAGGCAAGGCGCACAGTCTGTGTAACACAATCAAGACGCACAGTCTGTGTAACACTGTCAAGGTGCACAGTCTGTGTTACACAGTCAAGACGCAATCTATAAAACACAATCAAGACGCACAGTCTGTGTAACACAGTCAGGACACACAGTCTGTGTAACACAGTCAAAATGCACAGTCTGTGTACACAGTCAAGACGCACAGTCTGTGTAACACAGTCAGGACGCACAGTCTGTGTAACACAGTCAAGACGCAATCTATAAAACACAATCAAGACGCACAGTCTGTGTAACACAGTCAGGACACACAGTCTGTGTAACACAGTCAAAATGCACAGTCTGTGTACACAGTCAAGACGCACAGTCTGTGTAACACAGTCAAGACGCAGTCTGTGTAACACAGTCAAGACACACAGTCTGTGTAACACAGGCAAGACGCACAATCTGTGTACACAGTCAAGACGCACAGTCTGTGTAACATAGTCAAGACGCACAGTCTGTGTAACACAGTCAAGACGCAATCTATAAAACACAATCAAGATGCTCAGTCTGTGTAACACAGTCAGGACACACAGTCTGTGTACACAGGCAAGACGCAGTCTGTGTAACACAGTCAAGACACACAGTCTGTGTAACACAGGCAAGACGCACAATCTGTGTACACAGTCAAGACGCACAGTCTGTGTAACATAGTCAAGACGCACAGTCTGTGTAACACAGTCAAGACGCAATCTATAAAACACAATCAGGATGCTCAGTCTGTGTAACACAGTCAAGACGCACAGTCTGTGTACACAGGCAAGACGCAGTCTGTGTAACACAGTCAAGACACACAGTCTGTGTAACACAGGCAAGACGCACAATCTGTGTACACAGTCAAGACGCACAGTCTGTGTAACACAGTCAAGACGCAATCTATAAAACACAATCAAGATGCTCAGTCTGTGTAACACAGGCAAGACGCAGTCTGTGTAACACAGTCAAGACGCACAGTCTGTGTAACACAGTCAAGGCGCACAGTCTGTGTAACACTGGCAAGACGCACAATTGATTAATTTCTCAAAGTTAAGTTTGTTATGTATCTGTTGAGTATTGTCATCTCTGAAGGGCAGACTCGTCAATGTTTCGTAGAAAAGTGATTTATAACTTAATAGCGTTTTTCTATGATCTGCAGTGTTAGCCTCCAACAGGGTGAACAGAGGGGATTTGCTGTACACTTGTTCAGAATAAATCAGCTGTTCCCGTTCTTCTCATGGCTTGAAGTCATATTTTCTGAAGCTGTTGAATAAACGGAAGATTATTTTTTAAAATCAATCTCGCACCACAGTTGTTTTTAATTAAGACTGTGGTAAAACTGTAATGGAAAGTATGGGTTACCGAACCTTCCTGTAGCTGAAGCTTGTCTTTATCAGAACATTGTCACCCTCTGTAATTACAATGTTTCTCTCAGACTCTGATAAGTAGGTATACGACCTGCACAGTAACTGTTGGAAGTCTTTGAATATTCATTGCACGCATCTGAAGCCGCATAAAGAATGTAGGATAACAAGCTGTTTCTGTACTCTAATAATTAGGAAATGGCCCAATATCCCACCATTCAATCTGCCATCATTGCTTTGATAGCTGTTATTTGAGCTCACTGTGATCTATCTTCTTAACCAACTCAGATTAATTTCCTACACTGGAATTTCATTGAAGTATCTAATTTACGCAAACAATTTACCTAGAAGGCAGGAACAAGTGGACTTTCCATGGTTGGATAGATACACAAATAGCAGATGGAGATATTTAATGAACCCTTTGTGTGCTGCCCACTGGTGACATAATGATAAACCTGTTCTACCGCGGGCGCAGATTAGAGAATGTTGCTCTTCACACGCCTGGGCGGGTGGGATGTAGACCTCCAATCTTCCTGTCGCCACACTGAGTGAATGTGCAGGAACATCCTTGCACCTCTGGAACCTGCGCTGCTGAGGGCCTCCTCCAGGCTGAAGATTCATCAGCATCCCTCTGTCCATATTCTTCACCCATAATCATTATTTTCAATGAGTTGATCTGTCATTGGTACTTTTCCTCCCTGCCAATGTCACATTCTCCCGATCATGTTATCCCTGAGGTGGTGGCGATGGGTTATAACATTCTGCTTTCACTGAGCTCTTTGTTCTCTAATTTCTAATGCCGGGTACTGGGGTATTGGAGTTAACAGCATGGTCAAATACTTTAACACCAAGAACAGTGTTCCTCACTCAGATGGGCCAACAGCACACAGCTGAGCTCACATATTTTTCATCTGTGAGTTTATGGTGGGAACAACGTCCCAGACGTGTTGTTAATGCCATTTCTTTGATGTTGTTCCTTTGGCCTTCATTCTGTTAGAAGCGTTGGTTTGCTGCTTTGCGCTGGGTGACCTGGAGTGAGCTCTGCAGCTTCTGCCCTGTGACCGCTTAACTCAAAAATATAGAGTTAGCATGCGTGTCACTCAAAGATCACCCGTTTCCCCCTTCCACAAACATTCAAACCCTCCACCATTGATGCACAGTGGCAGCCGTGTGTACCATCTACAAGATGCACTGCAGTAACTCACCAAGTTCCTTAGTCAGCACCTTCCAAACCCACGACCAGTAACATCTAGAAGGACAAGAGCAGCAGATACCTGGGAACTCCACCACCTGGAGGTTCCCCTCCAAGTCACTCACCATCCTGACTTGGAAATATATCGCCGTTCCTTCACTGTCGCCGGGGCAACATCCTGGAACTCCCTCCCTAACAGCACGGTAGGTGTACCTACACCTCAAGGACTGCAGTGGTTCACGAAGGCAACTCACCTCCACCTTCTCAAGGGCAACTAGGGATGGGCAATAAGGGCTGGCCTAACCAGCCCACATCCCATAAATTAATTTAAAAAAATCTGCAGTCAGCTTTGCATGTTGTGGAAACCCAGTTTGGACACGTATCGAGATTATCTGCATCTAGCACTCCCAAATAGTAATCCCTTTCTCCTTCTGTTCTTCCAACAATTCATGTTGGATTAAGGATGGTTTAGCACAGTGGGCTAAACAGCTGGCTTGTAAAACAAAGCAACAGCAACGCGGGTTCAATTCCCGTACCAGCCTCCCCGAGCAGGCGCCGGAATGTGGTGACTAGGGGCTTTTCACAGTAACTTCACTGAAGCCTACTGGTGACAATAAGCGATTATTATATTACGTGGCAAAATTAGTCAACACTACCACCACAAAGCAGACCAATTGAAAAGCTGTTTCACACCAATGATTTTAAGGGGGAAGAACTTCCAAGTTCCTGGCAGTGTAAAAACAGGCCGCCAATTCACTCTTTTTGAGCATTGGTGGTTTTCACTCCCAACGGTGTTTTCAGTAAGTCACTCCCAATGACACCCAGACTCAGACTGTTTAAAACATAGATGTAGAAGTGTAATCCCTCACTTTGTCCAGGGATTGTGTTTCCTGCTAGCCAAGCTGAATATGCTGAGGTAATGTTTACACAAGTGGTATGAAAAAGTAAAATTATTTCTTTGTTACTGGTCAGATTTCATTTATGGATCAAGGATATGCAACATCCACCAGCCCGAAATGTGCAAATACCCATCTCGCTGATCTTGGCCCCTCGACAGCAACCATTCCCAATCCCAATCTTCAGTTCATCAACTTTGAATAGTATCCAGAAATAAATTGCTTTTAATATGGTGTGATCATCCCGTCTGAAAGGTGTTCAAAATTTCTGGAAGGAGGGAAAAATGCCTTTGTGTTCCATAGGTTCATTATCCTCTTGGGAAAAATATATTTTTGAATATAAAACTTCATCCCTGCTGATGGGTGATCCTACGTTTTCCACAATCTCATCTCTGCAATCATTCTGCTTACTCCCATGACCTCTGTCCTCAAAAAGTCCCTTTTAAGCACACGTGTGCGCATTTCTCCACTGAATCCCTCCCAAGTGACAGGAATGTCTGCGGTTCTCTTCTCAATCCCTCCAGATAATTGTCACGCGAGTTTCCAAACTCCGCTCCCACAAACACACTTAAATACATAAAAAATAGAAGTAGGCCATTCGGCCCCTCGAGGCTGCTCCGCCATTAATTTGGATCACGGCTCATCATCAAATTCAGTACCTCGATCCCCCATATCCCTTTAGCCAAGAGTTTTATCTAATTCCTTCTTGAAATTACACAATGTTTTGGCCTCAACTACTTTCTGCCGTAGTGAATTCCACAGATTCACCACTCTCTGGGTGAAGAAATGTCTCCTCACCTCAGTCCTAAAAGGTGTACTACCCCTTATCCTCAAACTGTCACCCCTAGTTCTGGACTCTTTTCTCCTTCTCCACCCCCCCCCCTTCCTTCCCCCCCCCCGCCCCCCCCCCCCCCCCCCTCCAAAATCAGGAAGATTCTTTCTGAATCTACCTGTATATTGTATATACATAGCATGTTGATTGGTCCTAATTTGCAATGAATAGTCCAGGAAAGCTATTGCTTCAAATGTGGTTATCGGAGGGAGTTTAAACTTTGAATGGTTAATTACCATTCAGAAATCTTGGTTTCACACAATATTTCTAAACAGACGCCCACTTATGGCATTTTCTGTACTTAAGTAAAAGGACCCTTTTCCAATCATCAAACACTACTATCCTATTAACTATTGATAATGGTCACTACCACATCACACAAGACTGGGAGATAACAAGTCTGGCCCTGCTGCTTTTTATACTTTCGACCCTCAGTGAAAATAGCATTTAACTTGCTTGGGTCATTTTTGATTATTAAATACAGACAGACAGAGGTCCAGCTTTAAGATGCTAAGCAGCACAAATCATTCAGATGCAGGTTCATTAACATTTCTGCAAACATTTGCCATATAATTTGGATTTATAATCCAAGTACAGAAATATTACTACTTAATACTAAGCAACATAATCACAGCATTTTAAACTTTTGATTGGGGCCATTTCATTTCAGTACTGTGAACAGAAACCCAATTAGAGTTTGCGAGTTGAAAAACGGAGACGTTTGTGGCGAGCATCTCATTCAGAAATCTAGAGCAGAAAGGGAGCCCGATGTTGGGGGCAATCGTTAGCAAGACTGGAAAATCATCTTTATAGGTCTGTTAGGTGACACTACATCCACTTTAAGCCATCAACCTGGCAGTTACTTATGCAGCAGTACATTCGCTTGGGAATCAGATGTACACAGCTTTGTTATCTGCATATTGATTAAGTTTCAAGCTTGCCTACTAAATTTCCTTTCATTTTTGGCTGGTATTTTAGTTCCTTCCTGTTAACCCCTGGCACACGCTAATTCAAAATTTCTGAAGTTTCATAAACACTATTGCTCTGTATAGTCATTTATCTTTGGAATGTAAACTCTGTCATTTCATTTCCAATTCAACTTACATTCGCCGTGGAAATTTGCTTATGCCCAAACAACTAGAAGTGTATGCATGAATTTGGATAACACTCCCAAAACAAAACTTTCAAGTTCTAGTCAGGCAGCATGGTTTTGTGAAGGGGAGGTCGTGTCTCACTAACTTGATAGAGTTTTTCAAAGAGGTCACAAAGATGATTGATGTAGGTAGGGCAGTGGATGTTGTCTATATGGACTTCAGTAAGGCCTTTGACAAGGTTCCTCATGGCAGACTGGTACAAAAGGTGAAGTCACACAGGCTCAGGGGTGAGCTGGCAAGGTGGATACAGAACTGGCTAGGTCATAGAAGGCAGAGAGTAGCAATGGAAGGATGCTTTTCTAATTGGAGGGCTGTGACCAGTGGTGTTCCGCAGGGATCAGTGCTGGGACCTTTGCTGTTCGTAGTATATTTAAATGATTTGGAGGAAAGTGTAACTGGTCTGATTAGTAAGTTTGCAGACGACACAAAGGTTGGTGGAATTGCGGATAGCAATGAGGACTGTCAGAGGATACAGCAGGATTTAGATCATTTGGAGACTTGGGCGGAGAGATGGCAGATGGAGTTTAATCCGGACAAATGTGAGGTAATGCATTTTGGAAGGTCTAATGCAGGTAGGGAATATACAGTGAATGGTAGAACCCTCAAGAGTATTGACAGTCAGAGAGATCTTGGTGTACGGGTCCACAGGTCACTGAAAGGGGCAACACAGGTGGAGAAGGTAGTCAAGAAGGCATACGGCATGTTTGCCTTCATTGGCCAGGGCATTGAGTATAAGAATTGGCAATTCATGTTGCAGCTGTATAGAATCTTAGTCAGGCCACACTTGGAGTATCGTGTTCAATTCTGGTCGCCACACTACCAGAAGGATGTGGAGGTTTTAGAGAGGGTGCAGAAGAGATTTATCAGGATGTTGCCTGGTATGGAGGGCATTAGCTATGAGGAGCGGTTGAATAAACTAGGTTTGTTCTCACTGGAACGACGGAGGTAGAGGGGCGACCTGATAGAGGTCTACAAAATTATGAGGGGCAGAGACAGAGTGGATAGTCAGAGGCTTTTCCCCAGGGTAGAGGGGTCAATTACTAGGAGGCATAGGTTTAAGGTGCGAGGGGCAAGGTTTAGAGTAGATGTACGAGGCAAGTTTTTTCCACAGAGGGTAGTGGGTGCCTGGAACCCGCTGCCAGAGGAGATGGGGAAGTAGAGACGATAGTGACATTTAAGGGGCATCTTGACAAATGGATACATGAATAGGATGGGAATAGAGGGATACGGACCCAGGAAGTGTAGATGATTTTAGTTTAGACGGGCAACATGGTCGGCACGGGCTTGGAGGGCCGAAGGGCCTGTTCCTGTGCTGTACTTTTCTTTGTTCTTGTTTTGTTCTAACACAACAAATGGAATCCCTTCAACAGACACTGGGAACAATCAGCAATGAGGATCTCCGCCATGGCAACAATTGACAGAAAGTTGGTTTACTGTGATGTTGTGAATTAGTGGCTGTCTTTTCCGCTGCCAGCTTTGCTTGACTGGTGATACTTCCAGTGTCAATCATTCACAGATTCACACACAGGATCTAGGCTGACAGTGTGCAGGCGATTCACTGAGAGAATGTTGTCCTGGCAGAGGTTAAACTGAGGCCTCTCGTCTCTGCTCAGGAGAATCTAAAAGATACCAAGGTTACAATTCAAGAAAAGGACAGGGAACTTTCCCAGTGCCCTGGCCAACATTTATCTCTCAGCCAACATTGGTCAGGAAAGATTAACCGGTCATTTTTCTAATTTATTAGTTCTGACATCTCGCTGTGCATACGCTGGCCACCATGTTTCCAAGAACACTACAGTGACTATCCCTTGTTGTGTGATGCTGCTTCGGATAACACAGGCTGCTACTTGATGCAGTCTTAACTAAAGGATGCTCCAGACTCTGAAATGAGTTCAGCGTGTTTGTTGAACTATTCACACAGTTCTCAAATTAGTTCGACTCTCTGCTAATCTAACTGTAGTAACTCAGTCTAACTGTAGCAGCTTGCTCTAAGCCACGTGCTGGGATGTGATGCTGCTGATCAACCCTGTCTAACTCTCTCGATGTCTGTCTGTGGAAAGAGGCAGGGTGTGAGTGCCTCATCCCTTTTATAGTGTTTATGTCATGCCCCCTTGTGGTGATGCCACCTCTGAGTGTCCTGACTGCCCATTGGTTGTGTCCTATTCTGAGTGTTCATTGGTTGCATGTTTGCATATCATGACATCCCTCAGAAATAGCTCACCATGTGGGAAGCAGTTTGTGATGTTCTGAAAATGTAACAGACAAATGCATTATTTTATTTTCCATGTTGACTGTGAAGTATCTGTGTGCTGTGGGTCCAGGATGGTTCAATGTGCAACATTCCAGCAGCTCTATTTATCCCAGTCTCGTTCATCTCTCTTGGCACCTCATTTTTTAAAAAATGTGTTAATGGGAATGTGGGCATCGCAGGCTCCGCCAGCATTTATTGCTCATCACTAATTTCCCTTGAGCAGCAGAGTGAGCACTGCTGCCTTACAGCGCCAGGGACCCAGGTTCAATTCCCGGCTTGGGTCACTGTCTGTGCGGAGTCTGCACGTCCTCCCCGTGTGTGCGTGGGTTTCCTCCGGGTGCTCCGGTTTCCTCCCACAGTCCAAAGATGTGCAGGTTAGAAGGATTGGCCAGGATCAGTGTGCGGGTCATGGGGATAGGATGGGGGAGTGGGATGGGTAGAGTGTACCTTCAGAAGATTGGTAGAGACTCGATGGTCCAAATGGCATCCTTCCGCACTGTAGGGATTCCATGGATTCTAACGGAGTGGCATGCTAGGCTATATCAGAATCAACCACATTGCTGTGGGTCTGGAGTCACATGTAGGCCAGACCGGGTAAGTACGGCAGATTTCCTTCCCTAAAGGACATTAGTGAACCAGATGGGTTTTTACAACAATCAATAATGGATTCATGGGCTTTTCATTTTCATGGTGGGATCACCCCTGGGTCCCCCGATTACTGGTCCAGTGACTATACCACAATGTCATTGCCTCTCTTTCTCTCATTAGCCTACAGAACTGCTGGACGGTACATGCCAATTTGACAGCTGATGTCCCAGGAGTCAAATGAGTTCCTTGAGGAAGTAACATGTGGTGGGGATAAAGGAGAACCGGTGGATGTACTGTACTTAGATTTCCTTTGGTAAGGTGCCAAATCAAAAGTTATTGCGGAAAATAAAAGCTCATGGTATAGGGAGTAACATATTGATATGGATTGAAGATTGGTTAGTTGGCAGGAAACAGAGAGAAGGCACAAATGGGTCTTTTCTGGTTGGCAGGATGTGATGTCGCAGGGATCAGTGCCGGAGCATCAACTATTTACAACTGATCTGAATGACTTGGATAAAGAAACTGAAGGTATAGTTGTGACATGTGCTGATGACTCAAAGATAGGTCGGAAAGTAAATTGTCAAGAGGAGGTAAAGAGGCTACAAAGGGACAGGGGTGAAGTCAGTGGGCAGAGATCTGGCAAATGGAGCATAATTTGGGAAAATTGAAAATTGCCCATTTTGGCAGGAAGAACATAAAATAAAGTTATTGTGTAAATGGTGATGGATTGTGGAGCTCTGAGGTACAGAGGGGTTGGGGTGTCCCATTGCATGAATCACAAAAGGCTAGTGTACAAGTACAGTAGCTAATTAGGAAAGAACGAAATAGAACGTTATTGTTTATTGTGAAGGGAATTGATTACACAAGTAAGGAGGTTATGCTTCAGTTGTGTAGGGCATTGGTCAGACCACATCTGGAGCGTGTGTACAGTATTGGGCTCCTTATCGAGGGAAAGATATGAATGTATTAGAACTAGTTCAGGGTAGGTTTACTAGACTAATACTAGGAATGGGCAAGTTGTCTTCTGAGGAAAAGTTGGAACGGTTAGGTTAGGTTTGTATCCACTGGAGTTCAGAAGGGTGAGAGGTGATTTGATTGAAACACTGACCCTGAGGGGTATTGACAGGGTGGGTGTGGAGAGGATGTGTCCTCTTGTGGGAGAATCTAGAGCTAAGGGTCACTGTTTAAAATGGAGAGGAGGCAAAAGAAAATTCTCTCAGAGGGCTGAGAGTCTTTGGAACTCTGTTCCTGAAAAGGCGGTGCAAACAGCACCTTGGGATATTTTTAAGGCGGAGGTGGATAGATTCTTGGTGAAGAAGGGGGTGAAAGATTATCAGGCGGGATGCAGATTTGAGGTGACCACATCAGCCATGATCGTTTTAAATGGAGAAGCAAGTCGAGGGGCTGAATGGCCTCCTCCTGTTCTTGTTTGTCTGTAAATCAGACCCAAGACTCTTACTTTTCACACTCATGACATTTGTACATAATCTGTGCAAAATGTGAAGCAATTAATGCCGCTGATATTTTCTGAACTGAATTTTATTCTGATTAATTGATCAATAAATTAGCCTTCATCTCAAAATTAAAGTTTTTTTTTCCAATTAAACGAGCAGGACATTGCAGTGATCTCCAATTGGCCCAGAGCAGTGACTTGCAATCTTCCTAGGCTGTTAATTTCAATAGTAAAATCAGCAGATCTTTATTGACATCATTTAAAAGCAGAGATTCCAATTTCATGCAATCTTACTTTGATGTTTTCCTTTGACTCCACTTTGCTGAGTAAATAGAGGTGTTCATTGCTTCCTCCACCACCTCCCATGAGGGACTGTTCAGTTGTTGTTGACACAATTAAACTGCCCATCAGTGTTTGCAGTTTGCACAAAGTCAGAAGTCTGACATTTTGGTTAACTCTCTCTCTTATGTTTTGGCGCAGTGGGATTGCCAGGTGGATATTGGACAGATGGGACAGAGATGGGACAGAGCTGCGGCAGAGATGGGACAGAGCTGCGGCAGAGATGGGACAGAGCTGCGACAGAACTGCGGCAGAGATGGGACAGAGCTGCGGCAGAGATGGGACAGAGCTGCGACAGAGATGGGACAGAGCTGTGGCAGAGATGCGGCAGAGATGGGACAGAGTTACGACAGAGGTGGGACAGAGCTGTGGCAGAGATGCGGCAGAGATGGGACAGAGCTGCGGCAGAGATGGGACAGAGCTGTGACAGAGCTGCGGCAGAGATGGGACACAGTTGCGGCAGAGATAGGACAGAGCTGCGATAGAGCTGCGGCAGAGATGGGAGAGAGATGCGGCAGAGCTGCGGCAGAGATGGGACAGATCTGCGGCAGAGGTGGGACAGAGCTGCAGCAGAGCTGCGACAGAGCTGTGATGGAGATGAGACGGAGATGGAACAAAGCTGTGAGATCTTACGTAGCAAATTACTATGTAAAGTTGCCCCAGAGATGGGACAGAAGTGCGACAGAGCTGCGACGGAGATGCGATGAAGATACAACGGAGATGTGAGAGAGCTGCAACAGAGCTGTGATGAATATACGATGGAGATGTAAGAGAGCTGCGACAGAGCTGAAACAGAGCTGCGATGAAGATACGACGGAGATGGAACAGAGATGGAACAAAAATGTGAGGTCTCGCACAGCAGGTTACTATGTAACGTTCAAGGCAATGGGATTGCAGGTAGTGTCTTGAGATGGATAGAAAGCTGGTTGGCAGAGAGGAAGCAAAATGTAGGAATAAATGTTTTTTTTCTGATTGGCAGGCAGTGACTAGTGGGGTACCACAGGGATCTGTGCGAGGACCCCAACTATTCACATTATATATTAATGATTTGGATGAGGGAACTAAATATATTATATCCAAATTTGCAGATGATACAAAGTTGGGTGGGAAGATGAGCTGTGAGGAGGATGCAGAGATGCTTCAGCGGGCTGTGAGTGGGCACAAGCATGGCAGATGCAGTACAATGTGGATAAATGTCAGGTTATCCACTTCAGTAGCAAAAATAGGAAGGCAGATTATTATTTGAATGGGTGTAAATTGAGGGAGGTGGATACTCAGCGAGACCTTGGTGTCCTCGTGCATCAGTCACTGAAAGTAAGCGGCAGGTACAGCAGCAGTAAAGAAGGTGAATGGTATGTTGGCTTCACAACGAGAGGATTTGAGTATAGGAATAGGGATGTTTTACTGCAATTGTATAGGGCATTGGTGAGGCCACACCTGGAGTATTGGGCGCAGTTTTGGTGTCCTTGCTGTGGAGGGATGTTCTTGCTGTGGAGGGAGAGCAGCGAAGGTTTACCAGGCTGATTCCTGGGATGGCGGGACTGTCATATGAGGAGAGACTAAGTCGGTTAAGATTATATTCATCGGTGGCGTAGTAGGTTAGCACTGTTGCCTCACGGCGCCGAGGTCCCAAGTTCGAATCCCGACTCTGGGTCACTGGCCGTGTGGAGTTTGCACACTCTCCCCGTGTTTGCGTGGGTTTCGCCCCCACAACCCAAAGATGTGCAGGGGAGGTGGATTGGCCTAAATTGCTCCTTAATTGGAAAAAATGAATTGGGTACTCTAAATTAAAAAAAAAAAGATTATATTCATTGGGGTTTGGAAGACTGACAGGGGATCTCATAGAAACTTTAAAAATTCTAACAGGATTAGGCAGGGTAGATTCAGAAAGAATGTTCCAGATGGAGGGGGAGTCTAGAACTAGGGGTCACAGTTTGAGAATTAGGGGAAAACCTGTCAGGACTGAGTCGATGAGAAATTTCTTCACCCAGAGAGCGGTGAATCTGTGGAATTCACTCCCACAGAAAGCAGTGGAGGCCAAAACATTGTGTAATTTCAAGAACGAATTAGATTTAGCTCTTGGAGTTAAAGAGATCGAGGGATATGGGGGGAAGGAGGGATCAGGGTATTGAACTTGATGATCAGCCATGATCATAATGAATGGCGGAGCAGGCTCGAAGGGCCGAATGGCCTCCTCCTATTTTCTATGTATGTTTCCATGTACGTGACAGAGATGTGACAATAAAATATATAACTCACGGCAGCTTCACAGGGTGAAATTGTGATGGGTTTCGCAAACTGATCGAAAATGGATCCAGCATTTTTCTGGAAGGTTCTATCTGTCATGTTAATTATTCGTATACTCAAACTTTACTAACTCACAGAACTATTGAACTTATTAAAACATTAATTCCTTTAGTTAGAACTCAGCCCATGTACTTAACCTGTCCCAATTAATTGCCGTGTTATCAGCTTGCCCACAGTGGTTAGGGAGTAATGTAACTTTGCCTCACTGAGCCCAGATTCCTCCAGGTAGTGAAACTTATATTAACCATAACAAGAGGCAAGCCGGTCCATCCATCAGACGTCCCAAACGCTGCCCAAATACCCCGACACGATCTCCCTCTTACACACAAATGCCACAGGATGCCTCCGATGTTCTGCAGACCTGTTATCAACTCTGCCCTGCTCAACCCAACTTCCTTTAAAACACCTCAATGCAAAATCTCAATCAGTGCTTTCATGAAAACTCAGATGTCATATTCCCTAATTATTGACTTAGTTAATTTAATTTTCTCTATCCTATTTGATCCCAAGCTTGCAGTTCATCTATAAACATTCTGTGTAATTTCTCTGTTATAAACTGATCTAATTGGAATGGAATTTGCTCAACTTGTGACATTTGATGAGGGGGTTTGTGAAGGACGCGAAACCCTGGGGAATACTGTCATACCCCTCGGGGCGGAGGCACAAGGTCAGGACAATTACATTCCAGGCAACCTCCTCTGAATAGGAGCTCCCCCCCCGGTAACGAGGGCTGGGGTTCATCCCTCAACTGAGAGCTCGGCTCTCGTATAAAAACCCCGGCCCAACAGCAGGTCGGGGAGGAGGCCCGTCGAGTGTCGAGAGTGTAATACTGTGAATAAATAGAATCTTTCTTTTCTTCCAGGCTGATCCATGTGTGCTGCTTTAGCGGGTTCTACACTGGCAACGAGAACAAAGTAGAGCTGCCGCTGACGGCAGATGCTGCGTGTCGGAGCCACTTCATCTGGGCCTAGAAAGGCCTCTCATCCTCCCGCTGACATGGAACACACCGGTAAGCTCGAGCCTTTACAGGCAGCGGTCGATGACTGTCTGTCAAAAGAATGCAGGACTTTCCTGTACAACCGGGATCGACGGGAACGTGCGGCGAACAACGGTGTTGCTTCAGGCTTGCAGAGGGCACACATACAGCCTCACTAAGAGCCTCACTTCGGCCGCCGGATTCCTGGCCGCTTGCCAGGGGCATCTAGACCCACAATCGGCATTAATCGTGTTACACTGTTGTAATCTGGGAATCAGAACAGACAATGCTTGAACAGCAAACTCCCATTCAATGCCACAAAATAAAAAAACGACAATTTGTTTGTTTGAGAGAGATTCATTAAGGGACAAATATTGGCCAGGATATTAGAGAAAGATGAAGCAGTAGCATCTGATCTTATATTCCCACTTAAAAGGGAAGATGGGGCCCCCAGCGTGAGCATCTTTCTCACAGCAGTGTCACCACAGAAGAGCCCCTTCGGCCCATCCAGTCTGCACCGACGCATGAAAAACACCTGACCTGCCCACCGAATCCCATTGGCCAGCACTTGGCCCAGAGCCTGGAATGTTGTGACGAGCCAGGTGCTCATCCAGGTACTTTTTAAAGGATGTGAGGCAACCCACCTCTCCCCCCCTCCCAGACAGTGTGTTCCAGACCCGCCTCTCCCCCCTCCCAGACAGTGTGTTTTCAGACTCGCCTCTACCCCTGTCCCAGGCAGTGTGTTCCAGACCCGCCTCTACCCCCCTCCCAGGCAGTGTGTTCCAGACCCGCCTCTCCCCCCCTCCCAGTCAGCGCGTTCCAGACCGGCCTCTCCCCCCCTCCCAGGCAGTGTGTTCCAGACCCGTCTCCCCCACCCTCCCAGTGTGTTCCAGACCCGCCTCTCCCCCCCTCCCAGACAGCGTGTTCCAGACCCGCCTCTCCCCCTCTCCCAGGCAGTGTGTTCCAGACCCGCCTCTCCCCCCCCCCCCCCCTCCCAGGCAGCGCGTTCCAGACCCGCCTCTCCCACCCTCCCAGGCAGTGTGTTCCAGACCCGCCTCTTCCCCCCCTCCCAGGCAGTGTGTTCCAGAACCGCCTCTCCCACCCTCCCAGGCAGCGCATTCCAGACCCGCCTCTCCCACCCTCCCAGGAAGTGTGTTCCAGACCCGCCTCTCGCACCCTCCCAGGCAGCGCGTTCCAGACCTTCCCCACCCTCAGGGCAAAATAAGAATTCCTCACATCCCCCTAAACCTCCCACCCCTCACCTTGAATTTGTGTTCCCTCATAACCAACCCTTCAACTAAGGGCAACAGCTGCTCCCTCTCCACCCTGTCCATGCCCCTCATAATCTTGTCCACCTCGATCAGGTCGCCCCTCAGCCCTCTCTGCTCCAGAGAAAACAACCCAAGCCGATCCAACCTATCTTCATAACTGAAACGCTCCATCCCAGGCAACATTCTGGTGAATCGCCTCTGCACCCCCTCCAGTGCAATCACATCCTTCCTATAATGTGGCGACCAGAATTGCACACAGTGCTCCAGCTGGGGCCTCACCAAAGTTCTATACAACTCCAACATGACCTCCCTGCTTTTGTAACCTATGCCACGATTGATAAAGGCAAGTGTCCCATATGCCCTTTTTCACCCCCCTATTAACCAGCCCTTCTGCCTTCAGAGATCTCTGGACAAACACACCAAGGTCCCTTTGTTCTACAGGACTTCCCAGTGTCAGGTCATTCACTGAATACTTCCTTGTCAAATTACTCCTTCCGGCAGAGTAGCTTGACAGACAGGGGGCCGGTTTTACACCGGGACCGTGCTCAGGACTGAGTGATGAAGACGCACATAGACCATCTGAGATGCCGGAGACCGACTCAATATGAAACTCTTCTGGAGGTACCAGCTTCCAGTCAGACAGCCACGGCACCAATGAACCCAAGGGCATTTCTCGCTGGGGAACCCGATGCAGAAATCGAGGGGTCTGACACGGACACCCAGGCATCGGACAGTCAACCAACTAGGTGGCCCTCCGCGGTGATCTGCAAAAAACTATGTTTGCCATCCAGGTATGTGCCTCCTGATCCGACCCCTTAGGTGTAAGAGGCGCAACCACGGGTGAAAAGGGCAGGTGCTCTCCTGCTCCACCTTCTCCTGCTCCACCTTCCTCCAACGGGTCTTTGGGGTGAGCGATGTTATAACCTGCACGAGAAAATGCATTGTTGCTCCAGTTCAAAGGTGAACTTGCGATGTCTCCAAATAATGCGTTGTCCTTTCACATTTTAAGAGAAAGATCCAATTCTTGAAGAGATGGTTTTCCCAACACTGGCACCTTCCAGATATCTCAGGCATCTCACAGGTAACAATTTAAAAGATGCATCACTGGGAACACATAGCTCACTGAGGACTTTATAGAGAGCCAAAGGCAACTTTTAATGAACCAAACTCTCTAAGTGCACTTTGCTAAGAGGAAATTAACCCTAAACCCACTCTTTGATATCAATGAAGAGTTGGTTAGGGTGGTGAGGCTGAAACAACACGATCGTCCATCAGCAGGGTGTCAGGAACTAAGTGATGACAACCTCTCTGACTTTGTTTCTGAGTCTCACTAACACCAGGGTGGAAATCACCTTGGGGCACCAGGTACTTTGCAAGCGTCGTTTCCCAGGCCTGGAGTATATCCTTTGCTTCACGCACTGCTGCTGAAATTGCTACTGTGTAAAACATGGTTTTAATAATCCCACTGGCAATTTTCACATTCTGTCTTTAAATTGGATTGTCAAATCCCATGTGGTGCAACATGTGACAACCTCCATCATCCATTAAACTAGGACAAACATGCCTGTGACAGTCACACCAATGGCACACACTGAACAGTGGCACACATTGGTTCAGTGATGCATGCTTGTGACAATCTGTACCTGTCTTGCCTTTTCAGGCATTTTGGAGTTTGCACTATTTTTATGCTGCTGAATTTGACACCCGCCTTGCCAGTGGGTACTTTCCCAATTTCCATAAATTACTGACTTTGGCTAAGGCTGGTTCAATCTCAAAGACATTCCACACAATGCTGTTCTCTTCTCACAGGTTGCCCCACATGGTGCCACACTCCCACTGACTCTCGCTGCTTCTACTTTTCTAATCCTCTTCCTTTATCCACTTTCATTCCAGAGATTTTATTGTAGAAAAGAATCTATACTTTTCCTTTTCATTTTCTTTAACAAGCCCATAACTGGCTTTTAATGTGAATGAGCATTTTCACCATATTGCTCAGAAGGTAATTGCTGCAATGATAGAAAATCCGCCTCCAGATCAAATTGTTTAGAACAAAAACAATTTTCATGCATTTTAAATATCTCTGTCCGCATCCGGACACCTGCTGTCTGACCATTTCTATCAACTCCTTCTGGCCGAGTGAGGATAAAAATCATCTCGCAACATCGGCCTGGCGATGTGCGATCTATTCACATCGCTTCAAGCCTGAGGGGAGCTGTCACAAGAAAATAGTTGTGTGAAAATGTAACAGGCCGACGAGGAAAGGGGCTACAGAATCATGGAATGGTTATAGTCTAGAAGGAGGCCATTCATCCCTCCGTGCCCATACTGGCCCTCTGCAAGAGCAACTCATCTAGTCCCACTCACCCTGCAGCCCTGCATTGTTTTCCTTTATCAATGAGATTCTTTTGGAGGCCTCGGACACACAGTGTATTTGAGGACCCAGCCACTTGCTACACAAAGGCTTCTTTTCAGCCAATCACCTGTGTGATGTACATTGATGTAACTGCCATTGATATTTTTATTAAAGCAACGCACTATCCAATTCTAACCATTTTTAGAAATTAATTCCTAGGATGCAGGTGTCATTTGACAAGATTAGCGTTCAATTCCCATTCTTAATCGCTGATCAGAGTGCCTTCATGAACCACAGAAATCCATGTCGGGAAGGTCCTCCCACAGTGCTGTATTCCAGGGAGCTCCATGATCCTGACTCAGTCATGAGGAAGAAAGAGTAATATATGTCCAAGCCAGAATGGTTTGTCACTTGGAGGGATTTTGGAGGTGAACACCATGGAATGATTCAGTCAATAACGAGGCCATAGGGTTGAGTCTGTTCCCATCCACTTGCTGCATTTGTTCTACTAGGTGGTGGCAGTGTCTAGATGGAAGATGGTGCTGAAGAGGCGAGGTGCTGCAGTGTAGTTTGGAGACGGTACACACTGCTGCTCCGTGCACCAGTTGGGGAGGGAGCCCACAAGGTGGTGCCAATCATTTTCCTGGGTGGTGCTGAGTTTCTTGTGCGTTGTTGGAGTTACAACAAGGGTATATCCACTGGATTCTGGACTCGTGCTTTGTACATGGTGGACAGGCTTTGGGGAGTCAGGAGGTGAGTTACTCACTGCAACTTACAGAGTGTCTGATCTGTTTTTGTAGCTGCAGCATTCATGTGGCTGATCCAGTTGAGTTTCTGGTCAATGGTGGTCCCCCGGATGTTGATGGTGAAGATTCAGTGGCGGTGGTTAACTAATTAATTGAGGAGAATGTTCAAGGTGTAAACAGAGCTAAGCCATGTCTGATTAAAATTCACATCCCACAGGTTTTCAGAATTATCATCTTTTTGTAACTCATTAAAATGAGTTTAGAATGTCAAAGTTCTTACTCATTTCACAACTAATGTTCGATTAAGTGTGAAGTTTGGTCCATGTTATAGCCTGCACAGGACCGATGGGGATGGATCGATTAGCCTCCCGGTGTGTTGTGGAATATGAGCGTCCCGCTGAGTGACCGGGCCCGGCACAATGGTAAATGGATTCTAGCTGAAACTCCAGATGGGAGCCGAGCGTGAGTGGTCCCGGCTGGGATCTGAAGTGCACTGTGTAAATAGTTAATTTCGCAATAAAACTACTTTCTTTACTCCTCCCATTTGGACTCCTCTGTGACCACGAAATTGGCGACGAGGGTAAAAGTGGATCTACAGTCTGTGCTGCACTGCCAGAATAATGTTTGCACTGATTTTGAAATGCCGCTCTGATGTGTTTGGTGCCAGCATGGAGAATTGGACGCAATACGCAGAGCATATGTGATACTTTTTCAGGGCTAACTGGTCGTGAGTGACAGACAGTAATTCTCTTTTCTGCTTGTGGAGCCCCCACTGTCCGTGTGATAAAAAGCCTCACGTACCCTGCAGCCCCGGACTGCAAGACATTTGCAGAGCTGGTGACACGAGTGGTAAATCATTCCGACCCCAGGCCGTCAGTCATTGTGCAACAAGAAGACATACGGCATGCTTGCCTCCATTGGCCGGGGCATTGAGTATAAAAATTGGCAAGTCATGTTGCAGCTGTATAGAACCTTAGTGAGGTTACACTTGGAATTTACTGTTCAATTCTGGTCACCACCCTACCAGAAGGATGTGGAAGCTTTAGAGAGGATGCAGAAGAGATTTACCAGGATGTTGCCTGGTATGGAGGGCATTAGCTATGAGGAGCGGTTGAATAAACTCGTTTTGTTCTCACTGGAACGGAAGAGGTTGAGGGGAGACCTGATAGAGGTCTACAAAATTATGAGGGGCATAGACAGAGTGGATAGTCAGAGGCTTTTTCCCAGGGTAGAGGGGTCAATTACTAGGGGCAGGTTTAAGGTGCGAGGGACAAGGTTTCGAGGAGATGTGCGAGCAAAGCCTTTTTTACACAGAGGGTAGTGGGTGCCTGGAATTCGCTGCCGGAGGAGGTGGTGGAAGCAGGGACGATAGTGACATTTAAGGGGCATCTTGACAAATACATGAATAGGATGGGAATAGAGGGATACGGACCCCGGAAGTGTAGAATGTTTTGGGTTTGATGGGCAGCATGGTCGGCGCAGTCTTGGAGGGCCGAAGGGCCTGTTCTGTACTTTTCTTTGTTCTTTGTTACCAGTTTAACACTGGCTGAGAGGGCCCCAGGGGAATCTGTTACCAAATTTGTATCATGTTTGAGGAAACTAACCGAATTTTGTGATTATGGCCCTTCCCTTCCCGAGATGCTGTGGGACCGGTTGGTTTGTGGCGTGAACAATATGGTTAACCAACAAACTTTATTGGCTGAGACATTATTAGACTTTAGGAGGCTGTAGAAATTGAGTTATCAGGAGAAAATGCAGAAAAGGGAGTACAGGAACTCCAAGGGACGGAGGTGAACAGTGTCAGGTGTACTTCTCCTGGCATTCAGACCCCTAGGTTGGATGAGACAGAGTACAGGAATGAGATAGAGAATCTGGTGAACTGGTGCAACGACAATAATCTCTCCCTCAATGTCAGCAAAACGAAGGAGATTGTCATCGACTTCAGGAAGCGTAGTGGAGAACATGCCCCTGTCTACATCAAAGGGAACGAAGTAGAAAGGGTCGAGAGTTTCAAGTTTTTAGGTGTCCAGATCACCAACAACCTGCCCTGGTCCCCCCATGCTGACACTGTAGTTAAGAAAGCCCACCAATGACTCTACTTCCTCAGAAGACTAAGGAAATTTGGCATGTCAGCTACGACCCTCACCAACTTCTACAGATGCGCCATAGAAAGCATTCTTCCTGGTTGTATCACAGCCTGGTATGGATCCTGCTCTGCACAAGACCGCAGGAAACTTCAAAAGGTTGTGAATGTAGCCCAGTCCATCACGCAAACCGGCCTCCCATCCATTGTCTACAATTCCCGCTGCCTTAGAAAGGCAGTCAGTTAGCTGGTTTAGCACAGGGCTAATTAGCTGGCTTTGAAAGCAGACCAAGGCAGGCCAGCAGCACAGTTCAATTCCCGTACCAGCCTCCCCGAACAGGTGCCGGAATGTGGCGACTAGGGGCTTTTCACAGTATCTTCATTTGAAGCCTATTTGTGACAATAAGCGATTTTCATTTCATAAGGACCCACGCACCCCGGACATACTCTCTTCCACCTTCTTCCGTCAGGAAAAAATTACCAAAGTTTGAGGTCACGTACCAACCGACTCAAGAACAGCTTCTTCCCTACTGCCATCAGACTTTTGAATGGACCTACCTCGTATTAAGTTGATCTTTTCTCTACACCTTGCTATAACTGTAACATTATATTCTGCAGTCTCTCGATTCTTCCCTATGTACGGTACGCATTGTTTGTACAGCATGCCAGGAACAACACTTTTCACTGGATACTAATACATGTGACAATAATAAATCAAATCAAACATTAGGAACCCCCGGATCCCCGCCCTGAGGTGAACATTGGTGAGGTCAGGCCTGTGGATCTCGGCCGCGGTGACTAGGCCTGATACATCCCCGAATACGTAGAGGGAGATCCCGGACAATGTGGGGAATGTGGACGGAGAAATCGCAGGGAGCGAAAGCCACAGAGTGGTGGTGTTGGGGGGGCGGGGGGGGACAAACCCACCATCCCTCCCGAGGTAGGCGTCAACTCGGAGCCCGTACTTTTCATTTGGAACAGCCCAATGGTGCATGCCTGCAGCTGAACTGCATCGTAGCTCTCAAAGCTGCCCCATTCAGATCACCAACCAAGTAAACGGCCACCCTCTCGCAATGGAACAGTGTCTCTGTTTCTGTGTGTGTCTGTGTGTGTGTGTCTCTGTGTCGCTGTGTGTGTCTCTGTGTCTGTGTGTGTGTCTCTGTGTGTGTGTCTCTGTGTCTGCGTGTGTATGTGTCTCTGTGTGTCTGAGTCTGTGTGTGTGCTTGTGTGTGCGTGTGTCTCTGTGTCTGTGTCTGTGTGTGTGTGTGTCATAGAATACAGAAAAATACAGCACAGAGCAGGTCCTTCGGCCCACGATGTTGTGCCGAACCTTTGTCCCAGATTAATCATAGATTATCATAGAATTCACAGTGCAGAAGGAGACCATTCGGCCCATCGAGTCTGCACCGGCTCTTGGAAAGAGCACCCTACCCAAGGTCAACACTCCACCCTATCCCCATAACCCAGCAACCCCACCAAACACTAAGGGTAATTTTGGACACTATGGGCAATTTATCATGGCCAATCCACCTAACCTGCATATCTTTGGACTGTGGGAGGAAACCGGAGCACCCGGAGGAAACCCACGCACACACGGGGAGGATGTGCAGACTCCACACAGACAGTGACCCAAGCCGGAATCGAACCTGGGACCCTGGAGCTGTGAAGCAATTGTACTATCCACAATGCTACCGTGCTGCCCTTAAGAACAAATTAATCTACACTATATCATTCTACCGTGATCCGTCTACCGATTCAATAGCTGCTTGAAGGTCCCTAATGTTTCCGACTCAACTACTTCCACAGGCAGTGCATTCCATGCCCCCACTACTCTCTGGGTAAAGAACCTACCTCTGACATCCCCCCTATATCTTCCACCATAAATTTATGTCCCCTTGTAATGGTTTGTTCCACCCGGGGAAAAAGTCTCTGACTGTCTACTCTATCTATTCCCCTGATCATCTTATAAACCTCTACCAAGTCGCCCCTCATCCTTCTCCGTTCTAATGAGAAAAAGGCCTAGCACCCTCAACCTTTTCTCGTAAGACCTACTCTCCATTCCAGGCAACATTCTGGTAAATCTCCTTTGGACCTTTTCCAAACCTTCCACATCCTTCCTAAAATGAGGCGACCAGAACTGTACACAGTACTCCAAATGTGGCCGTACCAAGGTTTTGTACAGCTGCATCATCACCTCACGGCTCTTAAATTCAATCCCTCTGTTAATGCACGCTAGCACACCATAGGCCTTCTTCACAGCTCTATCCACTTGAGTGGCAACTTTCAAAGATGTATGAACATAGACCCCAAGATCTCTCTGCTCCTCCACATTGCCAAGAACTCTACCGTTAACCCTGTATTCCACATTCATATTTGTCCTTCCAAAATGGACAACCTCACACTTTTCAGGGTTAAACTCCATCTGCCACTTCTTAGCCCAGCTCTGCATCCTATCTATGTCTCTTTGCAGCCGACAACAGCCCTCCTCACTATCCACAACTCCACCAATCTTCGTATAGAACATAGAGAACATAGAAAAATACAGCACAGACGGTTCGGCCCACGATGTTGTGCCGAACCGTCTGCAAATTTACTGACCCATCCTTCAACTCCCTCATCCAAGTCATTAATGAAAATCACAAACAGCAGAGGACCCAGAACTGATCCCTGCGGTACGCCACTGGTAACTGAGATCCAGGCTGAATATTTGCCATCCACCACCACACTCGGACTTCTATCGGTTAGCCAGTTTGTTATCCAACTGGCCAAATTTACCACTATCCCAGGCCTCCTTACTTTCTGCATAAGCCTACCATGGGGAACCTTATCAAATGCCTTATTAAAATCCATGTACACTACATCCACTGCTTTACCTTCATCCACATGCTTGGTCACCTCCTCAAATAATTCAATTAGACTTGTAAGGCAAGACCTACCCCTCACAAATCCGTGCTGACTATCCCGAATCAAGCAGTGTCTTTCCAGATGCTAAGAAATCCTATCCTTCAGTACCCTTTCCATTACTTTGCCTACCACCGAAGTAAGACTAACTGGCCTGTAATTCCCAGGGTTATCCCTATTCCCTTTTTTGAACAGGGGCATGACATTCGCCACTCTCCAAGCCCCTGGTACCACCCCTGTTGACAGTGAGGACGAAAAGATAATTGAAGACGGTTCTGCAATTTCATCTCTTGCTTCCCATAGAATCCTTGGATATATCCCGTCAGGCCCGGGGGACTTGTCTATCCTCAAGTTTTTCAAAATGCCCAACACATCTTCCTTCCTAACAAATATTTCTTCGAGCTTACCAGTCTGTTTCACACTGTCCTCTCCAACAATATGGACCCTCTCATTTGTAAATACTGAAGAAAAGTACTCGTTCAAGACCTCTCCTATCTCTTCAGACTCAATACACAATCTCCCGCTACTGTCCTTGATCGGACCTACCCTCGCTCTAGTCATTCTCATATTTCTCACATATGTGTAAAAGGTCTTGGGGTTTTCCTTGATCCTACCCGCCAAAGATTGTTCATGCCCTCTCTTAGCTCTCCTAATCCCTTTCTTCAGTTCCCTCCTGGTTTTTTGTATCCCTCCAGTGCCCTGTCTGAACCTGGTTTCCTCAGCCTTACATAAGTCTCCTTCTTCCTCTTAACAAGACATTCAACCTCTCTTGTCAACCATGGTTCCCTCACTCGACCATCTCTTCCCTGCCTGACAGGGACATACATATCAAGGACACGTAGTACCTGTTCCTTGAACAAGTTCCACATTTCACTTGTGTCCTTCCCTGACAGCCTATGTTCCCAACTTATGCACTTCAATTCTTGTCTGACAACATCGTATTTACCCTTTCCCCAATTGTAAACCTTGCCCTGTTGCACGCACCTATCCCCCTCTCTTATTAAAGTGAAAGTCACAGAATTGTGGTCACTATCTCCAAAATGCTCCCGCACTAACAAATCTATCACTTGCCCTGGTTCATTACCAAGTACCAACTCCAATATTGCCTCCCCTCTGGTCGGACAATCTACATACTGTGTTAGAAAAGCTTCCTGGACACACTGCACAAACACCATCCCATCCAAACTATTTGATCAAAAGAGTTTCCACTCAATGTTTGGGAAGTTGAAGTCACCCATGACTACTACCCTGTGACTTCTGCACCTTTCCAAAATCTGTTTCCCAATCTGTTCCTCCACATCTCTGCTACTATTGGGGGGCCTATAGAAAACTCCCAATAAGGTGACTGCTCCTTTCCTATTTCTGTCTTCAACCCATACTACCTCAATAGGGTGATACTCCTCGAACTGCCTTTCTGCAGCTGTTATATTATCTCTAATTAATAATGCCACCCCACCACTTCTTTTACCACCCTCCATAATCTTATTGAAACATCTATAACCAGGGACCTCCGACAACCATTTCTGCCCCTCTTCTATCCAAGTTTCCGTGATGGCCACCACATCGTAGTCCCAAGTACCGATCCATGCCTTAAGTTCATCCACCTTATTCCTGATGCTTCTTGCGTTGAAGTATACACACTTCAACCCATCTCCGTGCCTGCAAATACTCTCCTTTGTCAGTGTTCCCTTCCCCACTGCCTCACTACATGCTTTGGCGTCCTGAATATCGGCTATCTTAGTTGCTGGACTACAAATCCGGTTCCCATTCCCCTGCCAAATTAGTGTGTGTGTGTGTCTGTGTGTGTGTGTGCGTCTGTGTGTGTCTGTGTGTGTGTCTGTGTCTCTCTGTGTGTCTATGTGTGGGTGTATGTGTGTCTGTGTGTGTGTGTGTGTCTATGTCTGTGTGTGTGTCTGTGCATGTGTGTGTGTGTGGCTCTGTGTG